>NW_026860937.1:0-220912 GCF_026571515.1 Ruditapes philippinarum
TCAAACGGGATCGGCCATATTGATTTTATTAAAAGTTAAACAGGGAATAATTTTTTCACGATGTCATAACATGTTTATTGAAGAGATATTTTCCAATAAAATTTGTTTAAAATAAATAGCTGGTATGCATTACGAGAGCTAAAATGAAAGTTAAATTTGGATGTTACTGTAACGCTTTGAAATTAGGATCAAACACAGGTCAAGAGGCTAAGCAAGAAGTTACCTTCCACTTCAACTATCTTTCCAGCATTCTTCAATGCCCTGACAGCCTCGTCATGTGTGGCGTTGCAAAGATCTTCGCCATTTACTGCAAGAATTGCATCACCAACATACAACTGTCCAGTTTTATCAGCAGCCATGCCTTTAAATATCTTACTGATCAAAATTGGCATTTTATTCTCTCTTCCACCTTTAATACTTATACCAAGGCCATATGTTTCCTCTTTGATAACTTTGACAACTCGCTTTTGGCCAGGAATATTGTCAGGTACATGAGCGGCTTCTTGGGTATTTGATGGGACGTTACTGGACTGAGCTGATATATCGTTGTTTGTGGAAGATGTGGACATATTTTCAGGAGGTTCGTCAAGGGATAAAGTTAATGATTCATCATTTAACGTCACTGTCACTTTACACCATTGCTGGCGTATATAAACTTCGAAATGCCCCGTCCGACCAGATATGTTGGTCGCCATTTTGATTTCTTTTCAAGGGACGTAACTCTGCAAATATTTCCACAGCACTAAATCATATATGGCACAAAACCACTATTCTTTTTCACCCCTTAAATACAAGGGTTACACAAAGATTGCAGTGGAGTACAGTTAATTTCCGACATATCTACACTAAATCAATACATGTATATTATCGTCGCTACTTGTTCAGAGGTACTAAAATGCAACTTATACACGTTTTCAAAACTCATCGATAATTAAATCAATAATCTGTACCTATCAAATAGCCACGTTTTGTGTTTTTTTTGTCATGTATAGCTCACAAAATAATTACTATCATGGAAATGTTTGTAAAAAATCTCTCATAATTATAAAAAATTATACGATAAACATTAACACCACATGTTGTTAAGGCATTATTGCATATTCGATATATAATTTCTAATTTAATGAACTATAATTAAAGGCCATGTATTTATATCTCTGTCCTAAAAAAGATGTGAAACTGGATCCAATTAGATAAACTGGGACTTAGGCGAGATATCTAAAATGACGTTTTGGAAATTGGATCTTTGATTTTAATTATTTCCAATTAATATTTAACAATTACACGCCTCAGTGTTGACAAATTAGTGGCAATCCCTTCTCTATACATGTTCTGTTCTAGTTAAATAAGATAAAACGTGCAATTATCTCTCATACTTCCTAGTATTGGAGGTGTACTCCTGGCACATAGATAACTCCACCACGTCTTCAATCTTATGGTTTTATTTTTTTCAACAAACAAGCACATGCGTGGTCACCTATAGTAATATTTAAGAGATGAACAGACGTTCCTTTTAATCTACCAGAAGGTAGTTAGAATTGTCATGGACGATTAAGACACTGACTTTAGAAAGTTTCTTGAAAAATGGTTTTAACAAAAATAAGATAAAACGTAAAAATGTAAAAATAAATGATTAATGCTGATTTTTCAGCTAATTGAAATCCAAAGGGATGACAAATTTTTGTCATGGTGTAAAACAAAAAGTTCTTGATTTTTGTAGTATATCTTAAAATCTGTGAACCAATCTTTGTTAAGTGTGGCAAAATTTAAAATACATGAAGACTTGTGGGAGTTATTGATGTACGTCAATGTTCCTGACAGCCCGGGAAATAGGTATAAAACACTGAAAAAGATTTGGGAAAGTATTTGGAAAAATTTTACAACACTTATATAACATTTATTAAAGTTTAAAATTCAGATGTTGTGTAAATTTTGTATAGATTAGAAAATGTCACTGACTGAAAGTTCTTATTATCTGCTAATCTAGCACACTTTTGCTTGTATTTATTCCTATGTTAAAAATATAAATGTTTGACATTCTTTGTCAATGACTGTATTTGATATTTCCCACACCAAGATTTGTAATCGTCCATAACAGAAAATGATCGCACTCATGCACGATAGATTTTTAATTCCTAGTTCTTTCAGAGCTCTGATATTATATTTCGTGAAATTATAGTATAATAGTTCATTTTGAAACATACATGAACGTGTATTTGCAGGCGGAATTCTGCAGTGAAGTATATAGAAGTTTAAAATTGCACCTTCTTATTTCATTAAAGTAAATTTCTTAAGTGCGTTCTCCAAGTACTTTTGTATTTTAACTGTTCATTAATATTGTATCTACATGTGCATCGTACCTACATTACAGTGTGTTTAATCTAACTATATGAGAATCCAATGCAATTGAAAAAAAAACTCGTCTAAAATTGAGCAGAACGTGATGTATACGCCCAGCCCAATGCTCGACCAATACTTCTATTTGTTTACGATTTATGCATTAAAGTGGAAAAACCCTGGGAGTTTGTGTGTGCTATTTGTACCTGACTTGTAACCTCTACACCATGTACAAGTAGCCCGGAAAATATGAGAATAAGTAATCTCAAACACCTCAGTATATGTAAATACCAAAACTCTTATAAACACTATTTGTCAATGTACAGCATTTCCTTCGTATAATATTTGCTCTCATATTAACATTTATAGATCCTAAAACATAAATGTTTCAAAATATTTTTGAAATAGAATTGTTGAACATAAAAAGTCATATCTGTTTTAAAAAAATAAAAGTTCTGATAGAGATAAAACCACCTGGTCGAGCACTGGTTTGGATGCCTGAAAAATATAATAGTTTTATACCCTATATACAACTCTGTGGTAAATTGTATCCTAATCTGTGTAATTAAAACGCTTAAGCTTATTGTGAGTTTGAAAGGGCCAGCTTTGTAACAAAAATAATTTTCCCAGCAAACTTTTTTATTCTGAAAGAGTTTTTATATAATTTTGTGAAAAACTGGTTGAGCACTGGTACGGTGACTCTATGATATTTCTGCCGCTTTCCCTTTCTCTGCCGTCACAATATGTAAACCCCAGCAAAAATGAGCCAATCAATGGGCATGATTTGGAGTGCGGGTAACTGATACCTGCACTCCAGTTACCGCACTGTGCATGTATATGTATAGGCAAGTTGCATGTTATTGTTATGAAATCTATTAATAGTAACAAATTGCTGATAAGATATACAGGTAACTTTCGGATGGTTGGCAAAAAATATGGTGGCTAATAAAATGCAAAATATAGTAATTTTATATTTACAATAACAAACTTATTTTTTTATGAAACAGCTTAGTATTTTATATCATTAGAAAGGTCATTTTACTCATATTTTAAAAATTAAAAAATAAATTTACAAAACGCTTTCATTTTTTCTTGGTAAAGAGTTAAACTTGGTGCTAGAAAACTATTGAAATAACAGTTAAAAAAATAGCTGAGCATTCTTTTTTAAAAGCAAAAAATGAAAATCCGCTTACATTTCAAAAATATGAATGTAAAAAACTTTCAAATGATATAAGAATCTAAAAAATCGATCCACAAATAAAAAAAGTTATTAGAATTTAAAAATTCTAGTGCTATATAATGCATATAAATATTGGTTCTTCTTGCCAACCGGCAAATCTGCTAAATTCTGGTAGCAGGTGCTTGTGATGTAACTCTGACACTTTTTCAACAGAAAGGTCCCCAAACTATGATACAACTGTGATATCTTCGATGGATGAGATGACATCGATTCTGTGTAATGCACGTTATTATCTCAGTTCAAAACATTTTTATATGATAATTATCATTTATTTTCTGTTTTCAATATAAGAAGAGAAACAAGGTTAGCTTTTAAAAAAGCTAGTAGCGACTCGCTTCGTAATTTTTTTCAAGGGGTGTGTTTAAATGTAAAAATGACAGTTCTGTTAGCTGAAGAGACTTCAGCGAACATCAAAATAAAAGTGAAGTCAACACTGGCCCGGTGCCCGATGGCCAGTGTATATAAGTTCAGGCCAGTGTAAATTTAAGAAAATTTTGTTAATTATTTAGTAGAATAAATTCAAAACTGGAATTCGGGCCAGTAAATTCAAAATCTTAAACTCATTGACTGAAAGTGACATATAAAGTTCTCTCAGTTTAACCAAGATGAGCTAGTATGAGTATATATGAAGGTGCATGTAAACAGATGGAATGAAGAACCTATGTCTATGCACATTTACTATATGGCCTGTTGACCTTGACCACAAAATGTTAGATAGGTAGATTTCATAAAGATGTCTCTTTATACAAAATTAAGTTGTAATACATGTATGTTATTTAGTATTGGAATGAGAGGCACAAGTCCTAAAGTAAACACAAGTTGTCAATCAATTCATCCAGAAAAGCCGTGATTGCGTATTAAAACATATACGGATCCCGGGAATTGACCAGTTCAAGAATATAGTTTTCAGAAAAGCCGGGATCGTATTAAAATGTAAATAGATCTCACGGATTGGCCAGTTCAAGTATATAGTTTTCAGAAAAGCTGGGATCGTTTTAAAACATATAGGGATCCCGGGATTTGGCCAATTCAAGAAAATAGTCTTTGATTTTTCCAATTAATTAGGCATATAATTATAAGTATTGTGATTTCCGCATTTTAAGTTTGTTAATAAATAGCTCTAAATATATCTATATTCTAAGTTAAATTAATTTAACGTTCATTATATACAATAAAAAAAAATAACGTTTAATGGTCTTTCATTACGACAACAATCAACACAAATATAGTTCATTAGGTTTTTCCTCCATATCTTATACGATCCCGGATCCCGGGCGTCCCGGATCCCGGCTAGTAAATACATACACTAAATACCGGAAAGGATAAAATGACCGGAAAAAAAATAAAAAAATAAAAAATACACAGAACCAGATGTACACTTATGTTAATTAACCAAACGAAAACTTACTACAGAGAAAACAGGTGAAATCGCTAAATCAGAAGTCAGTGCAAATATGATTTATTGAAAAGAATTCATAAAGACAAACATTTTAATCATCATTATATCTTTGCGCTCAAAACAATACTTGCTGATTTTTAAAAATGGCGTGAAAATTGAAGGTTTTTTGACGCTATGTAAGATTACATTTGATTGGCTAAATAATTTTGGATCCTAGCCCTGATAGATAAATTTTGTAGAAAGCTGGAAGCCAAGCTTCGATTAAATTTTTGGATGGCTTCGGAGTTTTAGGTTGTTTCTCAGTAAAATCCTACCGTAATACCGGCTCGCCGTGGCGAGCCGGCATAAATGCAATTGCTGTTCTTATACAATTTTAAATTATCTTTTCAGTCCGGGTGTGCATCAAAATATTGCGGGAAACGTGAACCGATACGATGGCAGCAAACGAGCGAAAATTTTCGACGTTATATGAAAAATGTAATGATTTTCATTTCATTGTGAAGATATTGAACAAATAAGATATCCTCTCTTGAGTTATTTTTGTCGTAACACCAATTATGAAGTGATTTTACTTTTTTTACTGATTTGCATAATTTCGGATAAGTGAATTTTCGGATGTAAACACTTCTGCTAATCCCTACGAGTGAGTGGTTCTCTGATGAATTAGTAACAAATAAATAAATAACGTGTACGTTAGATGTCATTTTGCTAAATGTTTAATAGGCTATTCACTGAAAAGTCAAGCTTAAAAAAAACCTAAAGTCAACATTTACACAAATTATCCCGGATACATTTCACACAAGTTTATTTTTGTAATCTATGTGACATATAATGTCAAACTATATACTGGTATCGAAGCAGTATCCGTCGGCTAGTAGTATCCGACAATACGGTTATTTTCGTTTACTGAAACTCTTCAAAATTGAAAGCGAGTTTTTTTATCAGAACAATATTATTCAAGGAAACGTTCGACAGAATTTCTTCAGTCTAAAATCAACATTAAACATAATCGTTCTCACCTTTATATTTTACAAGCAGGTGTGTTTACATTTTTCGCATGAGGGATTTCACGTGCTACTGTTGCGCATGCGCAAAGGATAACTCCATTAGGCACAAATTGAGACAAGTTTGCCCCCTTTGCCAGCGAATACAGACGACATTTCAAAAGTCGCTAATAATCATTCAAATTTCATAATAGTCAATAAATATAAGCTAGAGCTATGTGTTGTTGAAATTTTTAATCAACAAATCTTGAAATAAAAGCAAAAATGACAGAAATGGGAAACCCGCGGCAATTTTCTTCTAACCAAGGGAGGCAACACTGTTCTAGTCTATATTACAGTAGGTTGTTTCCCGTATAGAAGGCTGTTTTTATTATGGGGCACCTTATGGAGTGTTTAGAGAATTTCATTTATATATTTTCGTACTTGAAATTAATTCGTACTTGAAATTAATGTGTTATGGATTCATGAATGCAATAAAACTCGTGGTACAAGCATACGATATGCCCGTGAAATGTAAAAAGTCTAGTTTTGATCAATGACCGTGATAAAAAATTTAATGATTAACAAGTTTTCTTTTTTTTCTTCTTTTTCTTTTCTTTTGTTATATATTTATTTGTACAAATGTTCACATCAAAAATGTCTGTATTCAAATAGACATTAAAATACGTACAGTTGTTTGACCGGTTCCGACACAGGTTTTCAACTTTCGCTGCCTGCATACAAATTAACAAATTGTTTCAAGACCAAATGTACTTGCTAGTAGATATTTGATTCCACTTCAAACCTTTTTTTTCTTATAAGAATACCGCTTGATTTAATCTGATTGTTTAGGTTTACCAGTTCCGGTGCACATAACAAACCATTTGTAATATTACCAACAAACCATTTGTAATATTACCAACAAACCATTTGTAATATTAAAAACCTGCGAAGAGTACAATAATAAGTATACAGACCTGCCTTTGAACAATCTTATCATTAAATTGCGTATACACGGCAGTTTTACTAAACTTACATGGTTCAGTTATGGCCGAGGTGAGTTCAATACTACCAGAAAACGACGGCGACGTGTTTGAAAAAAAATAACATGAACTCAGACTCTGCGCTGTGTAAGATAAACTCTTGCGAACAAAATACAAGAACATTGCTGTAAATAAATTAGTTTGAACAAAATAACGAAAGTGATTGACTTGTAATGTACTGTTTGAACCACATATGATCGACCATTGATTAGCTTTAACCATCGTATGAACATAATCTTCGTACTTCTGTTCTTGCAGGTAATATATGACAACTGTCCTTACGATATGCGATCTTTAAAAGTCAACTTTTCACCCTTAATTAAGTTTATGATGCACGATCGTTGTAAAATCTTGTAAAAACAATTTACATATGCCAAAATAATATTCACTAGTTGCAGATTTTAAACGGTGCGAAATACACCGGAAAACGCATCTTGGAGCATCGCTGAACGAAAATTTGTTCTTCGTAGTATCCCCCCTCAAGCCCTAGGACCTGCTTAGTTGGCCGTACGTATCACAAAATCGTGACATGGTCAAGATAAAAAATAAGTTTTTGTTTTGCGATTGTGCTCAAACAATATTTATTCCAATATAATATTTATTATTTATAGATAATCGTATTATTTACTGTTTCTTTTATCTGGGACAGAACGATCTTCTGTCCCAGATTTTATCCATAAAACAGATATATTAACAGCAATTTTTAGATCAAGTAATAACTGTTAACTGACATAGAAATCGATATTTATTTGTTCTTTCTTCTGCATGTTATCTTATCATTTAGCTTTCAGAGGTTAAATTAATTACACTACAGAGCATAGTGTATCTTAACCTTTTCCCTTATATAAGCGTGTTTCGACGGCTTTTTGCCCCCCCCCCCCCCCTTTTGAGGCCTCAAACAGTGAAAAAATGTCCTATTTAGACCCCAAACACTGTTTTTCGTTTGAGAAATGTTGTTAAAAAAAGTGAACCATTTTTTCGGCGCCGTCCCCCATCCAAATAATACATCAGGGGGTTGCCAGAAGGGGGATGTGCCCCCTTCTGTTTGGGGGGTTTGAAGGGGGGCGGAGTCCCCCTCATCGCCAAGAAAAATTTTGGACTTGTGAGAGGCTTAAAAATGACCCCAGGTTGATCATAAAGTAACGTGTAACCAACGCTGAAAAGCTTTGACTCTATCTCAATCCATTGAGAAGTTGCAGCACTTTGAAATAAATTTTGATGGAAAAAATCGAGGCAAAATCAGTGATTTTTGGCAATTTTGAGATGTCCCCTCGTTGCCATGGTAACAGGAAATTTAAGACTGAGCATGTCGTTTACAAAGGCAATGGTCCAGTCAACATTTGTGCCAAGTTTGATTAGTATTGAAGCATTTTTCATAGTTTCATAGCAGTTTGAACTTGTAAGAGGAGGCTTTTCAGTTAAAATGGCCATTTTTCACGATATGCTCATGGGGGAAAGGGTTAACTAAAAAAATATAAATGTTACAAAACAACAATTTTTCACCAAAATTAGGTAAAAGACCACATGTTAACATGGAAAAACTAGATTTTGGGTGATTCCAAGGTTTTTCATCATTTTTTGTTAACCTTTTCCCTTATATAAGCGTGTTTCGACGGCTTTTTGCCCCCCCCCCCCCCCCCTTTTGAGGCCTCAAACAGTGAAAAAATGTCCTATTTTGACCCCAAACACTGTTTTTCGTTTGAGAAATGTTGTTAAAAAAAGTGACCATTTTTCGGCGCCGTCCCCATCCAAATAATACATCAGGGGGTTGCCAGAAGGGGGATGTGCCCCCTTCTGTTTGGGGGTTTGAAGGGGGCGGAGTCCCCCTCATCGCCAAGAAAATTTTGGACTTGTGAGAGGCTTAAAATGACCCCAGGTTGATCATAAAGTAACGTGTAACCAACGCTGAAAAGCCTTTGACTCTATCTCAATCCATTGAGAAGTTGCAGCACTTTGAAATAAATTTTGATGGAAAAAATCGAGGCAAAATAGTGATTTTTGGCAATTTTGAGATGTCCCCTCGTTGCCATGGTAACAGGAAATTTAAGACTGAGCATGTCGTTACAAAGGCAATGGTCCAGTCAACATTTGTGCCAAGTTTGATTAGTATTGAAGCATTTTTCATAGTTTCATAGCAGTTTGAACTTGTAAAGGGAGGCTTTTCAGTTAAAATGGCCATTTTTCACGATATGCTCATGGGGGAAAGGGTTAACTAAAAAAATATAAATGTTACAAAACAACAATTTTTCACCAAAATTAGGTAAAAGACCACATGTTAACATGGAAAAACTAGATTTTGGGTGATTCCAAGGTTTTTCATCATTTTTTGTTAACCTTTTCCCTTATATAAGCGTGTTTCGACGGCTTTTTGCCCCCCCCCCCCCTTTTGAGGCCTCAAACAGTGAAAAAATGTCCTATTTAGACCCCAAACACTGTTTTTCGTTTGAGAAATGTTGTTAAAAAAAGTGACCATTTTTTCGGCGCCGTCCCCCATCCAAATAATACATGTTATGTTATATTTTTGCAAATATTTCTGGATGAAGTTGTAAGGCAGATAACAACTTTTCCTTCAATATATAAACTGTGTCCCTTTCTTTCAGTTTACATATAATTAATATGTACTGCAGTACCGGTATACCAATACCAATAAGATTGGCGAGATGAAATTTAGCATTTATGCCTAAATCAGACGAAAATTATAAATAAGAAGCCGAAATAGAATGATGATTTAATTATTTATTTGTTAATGTCAATAACCTACAAAACCAGTGAATATTTTCTATATTTATTGTCGGTTACGTGAATGGCTCGCTTGATTGTTCGGAACTGGTCAGTGCGCCGGAACCGGTCTGATAATAATCTCGGTAAAAATCACTGCAGATGTCATATTATGTCGACCAGGATTTCTGAATTATTACGATTAAAACCCTAAGTAAAGCAGTATTATTTGTCTAAAGAGGCCTTCAAAAAGTCTTATTATAACAAAAACATTGATACCGATTTATAAACCCGCAAAATCAATGATTAAAAAAAGTGTCGGAAACTGCTTCTGTAGCGAGGCAATTACGGCTAATTTACACCTCCCGTTGGAGCCCCATTTTTGATGCGCATGTCTTATTCAGGAATCCGGTTTTAATTTACAATAACAATGCATGACCTGCATTTAGTCATATCAAAAGTTTATTTAAATTGGAGACGTTGTTATTGAGAAATTTTTCAATAACCTCATATTTTTATCGGAAACTGCTTCGATACCAGTACACAAATAGTTAAAGCTGAATAAAAATGTTTTTAATCGGAATAAAATCGACATATATACACACAAAAAGCTTGAATTTAAGTTATATGATTAGTGTTAACTGATCGGCTGATAAGACAAACAAGCTTTATCTGTCATCAATTATAAACAATTGATTTATTTCGTAAACCAAGCCCTAACTAAACAATACATTTTGCAAACAAAATAATATTGTTGTTTTTTTTGGGGTTTTTTTGTAATTTATTCTTGCCTAAAAAATAATTTATCAAATAACGAAAAAATCATTATCAAAATAAATATCTACAATATATTATATTCATTAATGATATTTGCGTCAAAATTTAATTATAACAAAATATTGATGATAAAAACACTATATATATGAACCAAGTATACTTTGCCTTTCATTACTATAAAACATCAGTTCGACGAAACCACTTTTGCACCTCTTCATAAATTAGAGGTGTCATCGACAAGGATTTTTGTATCGATATATCGGTAATGAATTATCGGCGATACAGCGATATATCGATTGCAAGGCTAAATTTTAGCTTTCAAGTCTTTTTAAATGTTTCCTATGGACACTGACAAAGCAGTTATATTAAGACAAATGCAAAAAAGATGAAAACTGTGAAAACTGAGCAATTTGTATATAGCTATAAATGAAAACGAATGACTAGTTTCCATTATACTCTAGTTGTTGTTGTTGCTATTACGTAGTTACTGATCATGCCAAATCCCGTCCTTGCCGTTCCAATTAAGCCGGTTTATTTGGCTAATTATAGTGTTTAGAACCTGAATAATCATTAAAGTTTAACATTTTGTAATTATAATTTTACAAAGAAACACTGACAAATTTTTCTTGGCATTTTCACTTTTTAAAATCTGAATTGAGGGGTCTTGACATCCACTTAGCAGACGTGCGAGATTACAACGAAATTAGGCAGCATTCGTTAGAGACACTGGGAGGTAACTTTGGCATTGATTTCCGTTTTCATTTTAGAAAAAAAAATGTTTCTGGCTTCCATAACTTTATATGTCGCTTTTATTTTGACGTTTTGCGACAGTAAACAGGTCTATAAGTTCTATAAAACCTGGTCGCTGAAGTCTCTTTAGCTAGAAATATATGTGCGTTCGATATCCGATATTTAAAAAATGGAATCGATATCGAATCGGATATCAAAGATCGTTGATACACCGATATCGATTGAATCGATGACACCCCTATCATAAATTAAGTTCGCCGAACCGGTAGTTCGACGAAACCACCATAATTCATTTTACTCATCTATGCGGTAGCATCGCAGTCATGTTTGGGTTAAATTTTTGCATGCATCTCCAAAACTACTGAAGGGTATGGGTTGAAACTTCACACATTTATTCCAACTCTAGTTTAACAAGTCAAGTTAAAAAGATCATAGCTCTATCCGACTATGCATATGTCAGAATTTGAAGTCTACTCTCTATACATTGTAGCATCAGACTCAATCTAAACAATGAAATGGCAAGAAAAAAAACAAATTGATGTTAAATGTACTTTTTGGAGAGTGAAATGGCAGAAATCTGCCGAGGATGGGATTTTGCACGCTAAAAAAATAATGGCTTGGGAAAATCATCAGCAAAGGGCCAAGGGCACATCTAAAATCTGTGCCAGGTTTATATGTACGAAAACAGAACTGTCCATTGGGTTAATAATTAGTCATTCTGTCAAAACTGATAGATTAGGCCATCCTTAAAAAAATGTTTGTTTGCAGTAACCCGACCCAGAATTTCCAAGGTGGGTAGGTAGGTCGATTTTTTTTTTTTTTTATTCAACTGTACTCCCAAATAAACATGGAATTTCAAAATGCTGGACAATATATGCTTTGATAATCTGGTAACAATTAATAAATTGATAACTAAATTCTAATTTAATAAGACCTACATTTTATTTCTTCTATTAACCTTTAAAAGAACAAAAACAAAGCACAAGGCATAATTTCCTGATTCAAAAAAAATAAATTTTTATCCAGACCATGAAAAAAAATTTTGAGTAGGGGCAAATTTTGTGAGTCGGTCGCGTTACTGCAAACAAACATTTTTTTAAGGATGGCCTTAATCATTATGCAAATTAGATTTTTGAGCAGCCAATAAAAATTAACATTAGTTAGAAATTTACTGTCTAGCCAATTTTCTTTTAATTATTGGTTATCTTCTGTGTTAAGTCAGGGCTTTTTTTCTTTCTTTAGCAGGGGCTGTTGTAGGGCTGCTTCCCCAAAGAAATCATGCATTTTGTCCCTAATAATAATTTGACCTAAAACAGTTTTGTTTGCTCTCATTTTATTTAAAGCTTATACAGTTATAGTTGTTGTTTTTTTTACAGTAAACAGTCAGTTTCCGCACATCAACTTGAGTACAGATGATGTAGAGAAGTATCCAGATTTCTGTACATTGCTGACAAAACTATCGTCATTTATTCAAACAGATGATGTATCTATTCAAACAAATAAAGATCTTAAACAGGTATTGTTTCATTTTAATTAGAATTGTTTGAAATATCTCTGGTAAGACCAAGTGGTGATTATCATTCAATTCAAATCATTAGGCTTTCTCTGCTGTAGGTTAAAATTCTGCTCTTTATTTGAGGACTGTCATTGACAATGTGTTTTGTTTTTATCACAGAGTTTTTGGGGCCGAAAAAGAGCCCTATTCACAAAGCTAGAAAGTATCCTTTTTTAGCTCACCTGTCACAAAGTGACAGGGTGAGCTTTTGTGATCGCTTTTCGTCCGGCGTCCGTCCATCCGTCGTCCGTCCGTCCGTTAACTTTTGCTTTAAATGACATCTCCTCATAAACCACTGAGCCAATTTCATCCAAACTTCACAGGAATGTTCCTTTGGTGGTCACCTTTAAAAATTGTTCAAAGAATTTAATTCCATGCAGAACTCTGGTTGCCATGGCAACCAAAAGAAAAAACTTTAAATATCTTCTTTTAAAAAACCATAAGAGCTAGAGCTTAGATATTTGGCATGAAACATCTTCTAGTGAATGTCTACCAAGTTTGTTCAAATAAAAGCCCTGGGGTCAAAATTGGCCCCGACCCAGGGGGTCATTGATTTCCCTATATGCATATAGTAAAAACTTATAAAATCTTCTTTTAAAGAACCCAAAGAGCTAGAGCTAAGATATTAAGCATGAAACATCTTCTAGTGAGTGTCTACCAAGTTTGTTCAAATTAAAGCCCTGGGGTCAAAATTGGCCCCGCCCCAGGGGGTCATTGATTTTCCCTATATGCACATGGTAAAAACTTAAAAAATCTTCTTTTAAAGAACCATAAGAGCTAGAGCTTTAGATATTTGGCATGAAAACATCTTCTAGTGAATGTCTACCAAGTTTGTTAAAATAAAAGCCCTGGGGTCAAAATTGACCCTGCCCCAGGGGGTCATAGATTTTCCCTATAGGCATATAGTAAAAACTTAAAAAATCTTCTTTTAAAGAACCCAAAGAGCTAGAGCTAAGATATTTAGCATGAAACATCTTCTAATGAGTGTCTACCAAGTTTGTTCAAATAAAAGCTCTGGGGTCAAAATTACTCAAAGAGCTAGAGCTAAGATATTTAGCATGAAACATGTTCTAATGGGTGTCTACCAAGTATGTTCAAATAAAAGCCCTGGGGTCAAAACTGGCCCCGCCGGGGGGAGGGGGGGGGGGTCATTGATTTTCCTTATATGTGTATAGCAAAAACTTAAAAATCTTCTTTGGAAAAACCCAAATAGCTAGAGTTTAGATATTAAGCATGAAACATCTTTAAGTAAATATCTACAAAGTTTGTTAAAATAAACGCCCGGGGGTCAAAACTGGCCCTGCCCCAGGGGTGACATTGTTTTTAACTATATGTGTATAGTAAAAACTTTAAAAATCATCTTTTAAAAATGCCAATGAGCTAGAACTTAGATGTTTAGCATGAAACATCTTCTTATGGGTGTCTACCAAGTCTGTTCAAATAAACAAATAAAAGCCCTTGGGTAAAAATTGGCCCGGGGGTGGGGGGCCTATATACAGGTGAGCGACCTCAGGGCCATCATGGCCCTCTTGTTTACATTACATGGTTAATAAAAATTATCAAATTGTACTTAGTAATAACTTTGTCAGTGACTTGAAAACCCATATATTAACTTTAGTTAAATGTTATTATGAAAGATACTACTATTATTTGTAAGATAATGCCACTTAAATAGCCAAAAGTCAGTGTTTTAAATTCATTATATTTATCTTCAACAAAAAAATACATGCATTGTAACATATTTCTGTATTTTAATGAAGGCTGAAGAAGTGTTACGACATGAGAAACACTCTTGGTTATTAAACCATATTTTGTATCTGGAGGTCCAGGAACTGCTGCTTGATTATGAGTTGAAGAGTCAAGATGTTTCCCTCTCGTCTAGAGATCAACAAGTAAGCACTAGCTTTATACAGAATATCATCTGTTTAGGGTTACATATCCTGTAATGCAGGGTTGAGTGTGTATGACCTTTTCCATGCACTGTCATTGTTAATCAAATTGCAAGTGCCTGATTATTTGTTTTCAAAAAAAAAAAGATATATAAACATTAAGTGACATTTTGCCTTTCCTCAATATAATTTGGATTAGAATTTTTAGATAAAATACATTACATGGTATTGTACAATTGAGTACTACAGAACATGTTTGAATGCATTTAAACAGTTTGAGAAATCATATTATGCTCAATTTTAGGCTTGTCTTTTATGTTTTCTTGTATTTTATTTCATGTAACAAGCTGTGTATTATTTCATACATTTTCCAGTACAACATAAATATGTAGATATTCACTTACATAAATATTTCAGTTTCATAAGATACTACAGCAGTGCCTGACACAAGCTGAGATCGGGGACTATCTAGACTTTAGCCCAGACCCTTGCTCTAAAGCCACCACACTGGGACTCACGAAACAGGAGCTGTATGACCAGAACCCATACAAAAAGGTAAAAAATAAAGGTATATGTTAACTTACATTGATTTCATGCACAAAGTAAGTAAAAAGTAGGTAAAGTAGGTAAGTAAAGACTTTATTTAATGAAGTAGGTAAGTAAAGACCTTTATTTACTTTATTTACTTATTTACACATTTGGTTACCAATCTTACATATTGACCTCAACAGCATAATTGACAAAATATACACTATTTACATTATGGTTATACAGTGAAATTAAAAAAAAGGATGTTTTTTAATGATTATTCAGGGGTGTCAAGTTGGATTCCTTACTTTGTAACTTGAAATATTCATAAAAGATTTAAAATTAGTCATTTAAAGACTGATATTTACAGGTTTAAGGATAAAGGAAAGTCCTTCTAAGAATATATTTTCTAGTATGTTCCTTAGGATCTTCAAAGCAGTGACCTTCAATAAATGTAGATGAATTGTTTGACTATTGAGTTACTTTGGTGCAAGAATTTTAGTTGTTAAAATGTGTTAAAAGTAACCGGCCTTGACCACAATACTTTAACCTATGATCTATATGATTTGAATGATATTGAGGTCAGTAGGATACTATTACTTTTACCACAAGAAATAAATAACTAAGGAGAACGCTTCAGATTTGGTAGGGAGGTTTTTCAAGACCCTGTTGATTTTTTAGGTCAGTAGGTCCAAAGCCATGGCTTAGCTGCTACTTTTACCGTCACCGTGAAAACCCTCTTACCTGTTAACATGACTCAAAAACATCAACTAACTATATTTTGCCATATTCAGATGTCAAATAAAACAATTATACTTGATTTACAGCATTTACAGTCATTACAACAGGCACTTATACCAGAAATAGAGGAAAGATTAAGAAAAAAATGTGAAACATTAGTTGTAGCCCATGATCCACAGAATTCATCAATGGGTAAGTTTAAAATCTTAATAAACATTACCTTGATAAATTTGTGTAAAAGACTTTCGATTCATATCAATTCCAAAGTGTTTGACATTAATTTAGGAGTTTTTAATGTTGGTTTCAAATATTTATTAGACAACAATATAGACTTGAGTCTGACTGCATACACTTGCATGCTGCATGGTTCCTAAGTAAAGTTTAAAAAAAAAATTAAATTCAGAGGGTTACTTTTCTTATATGTTCAGAGATTATAAAAAATTCGAAGTAATGACTCTTTTTAAAGTCTGAAACTTTGTGCAGATTATTGTACATATATGTTATCTTATATGTTTCTTGAATGATGATAAACTTTTGCACTAATCTCAAATACAATTCCTGCTTAGTTCTACTTAGTTTGTATTATTGTATTTAGTTACTATTTACATTTTTCAAGTGTAAACATAACCATGTGACATGATATATTGTATTATATATATATATTTGCAAGACAATGTATTATGTACAAGTCTCAAATAAAATGTCTGTTCTGTTTTGTTATCTCCAATCACAAAAAATCACTTGTAAAAATGCATAAATTTAGAATTTATATAAACACTGCTATTAGGTAGTGGAATAAAGATACTCCTGAACTTGACAAATGTTGATTTTTCTAATTTAATCTCGGAGTAGGGGTACAAACAATCTTCAGTAGCAATGCTTTAATTCCTATTGTGAACAGTAGTGCTATGTGAAACTATAATGGTAAAGTTTGTTTGTACCTCGTAATTAGATTGGAAAAACCCACATTTGCCAAGTTAAAACATTGATGTTAGGCAAACACCAGTACATAGATCTTATTTAGCATATATGTTGTTGATGTAGACTATATTAATATTGATGTATTACAGAGAGCACAAAGTTAACGTTCGCCAAATCATCACAATTACCAGCCATTGTAGAGAATGATAAACTTCATCTAGAAGAGGAAAAACGTCGACTGAAAGAGGACTTTGTGAAGAAGGATAAACAGTTTGCAGCTTATTATCAGGTTTTTCTCTTGATTTTCTTTCCTAGGTTAAGCATTTAATTCATCCTACTAGCTAACAGAAGGTCTTTTGTTCTGCTCTGAAGCCCACTTGTTCCAGACTTAATGCATAGTTTTGCTATCGGGGTCTTCCTCTGCAAGCTTGAAGCAAGGATTTGTAACATTTTCTAAGAATATATACAAATGTACTATATACAGACTAGGGTATGAACTTTAATCAATCATGGAAATCCAATTTCAATATTCATGGTTTTCAGATTTATTTGGCTGCTGCAAATGAATAGCAATTGTTCAATATAAATCTCAACAATTAACATCCAAAAAAAATTTTATCTACAAAAAATATTACACACACAAGGCCATCCTTCAAAAAATGTTTGTTTGCAGTAACGCGACCAACTCACAAAATTTGCCCTACTCAAAAATTTTTTTCATGGTCTGGATAAAAAAAAATTATTTTTGAATCAAAAAATTATGCCTTGTGCTTTGTTTTCATTCTTTTAAAGGTTAATAGAAGAAATAAAATGTAGGTCTTATTAAATTAGAATTCAGTTATCAATTTATTAATTGTTACCAGATTATCAAAGCATATATTGTCCAGCATTTTGAAATTCCATGTTTATTTGGGAGTACAGTTCAATAAAAAAAAAATCGACCTACCTACCCACATTGAAAATTCTGGGTCGGGTTACTGCAAACAAACATTTTTATAAGGATGGCCCAAGCCATTGTTAAAAAATCCCAGGTTACAAAAATGTTGTGTACTGTACTTGCTCAATTTTAGATAATTTGTATTCTCTGTATCTAAATTTTATTGAAGGAATGCAAAATATCACCAAATATATTATGATTTGATGAGTATAAATCATTATAATTTGTACAATAGTCAAATTTTCATTTTCAAAAGAGGTTTTAAAATTTTTTCATTCAGATACTATTTTGGTTAACAGCTTTTACTGCTGATGTCACATAGAAAAGTTCATTCACTTTCAACTGTCCAATATAAGATAATTATATTGGACAAGACAGTGTCCAATATGGAAAAATATTGGATGGTCAAATGGTGTAATAAAAAAACAGCAATTTGATGTTAATAATTGATATATAATGATGTGAAATATTATTATACAAGCAAATAAGGCTGTATTTTGTGAAATATTATACCGATCTAGTTGCTTTTATAACTTTATTGAAAGTTTAATGAAGTTATTAACTTAAACATTCATGATAATCTGAACTTTTATTTAGATTGTTTTTTACTTCAGAAACTTTTAGACTCATTAGGCTTGTTGGAAACTCTGATATCTAAATACAAGCTGGAGAAACAATGTGAGAATGATACTATAACAACAGAATGGCTGTATGCTAAATGTGATGCTATGAGTCTCAAGATAAGGTAAGATGTGTCACTTTAAATCTGCTGTATTTCTTACATGCGCTAGTCTTAATTTCCATTTCTGGAACTGTCTTGTGTGTTTTAGGGATATCACAATGAAAATGTAGTCAGTCAGCTAACAGTGTAGAACCTGGTCAGACTAGACAGATATGCTGGTGGCTTTCCTGGTTTTATACTGGTGACAAAGGCTGAGCACTTTAGTTTCTGGCATGGTAGGAGTTAATATAGAGAATATTGGCTTAGGCCTACATGTACCCAATGCAAACATTTGGGGCTTATTCAGCTTTTAATCACTCATACTAATTTTCATCATCAGGAATTTGGGCTGATTTTGCAAAGCTAGTTTTTATCACTATTAAACTTAAGATTAAATAAATGCGAATTAATGTCTGTGCAAAATATTTGTATTTGTAGGAAATTAACTTTTCTACATTAAATTGTAGTTACTAATTAATGCAATTCCTTGATTTTGGTATTGTATTGGTTGATGTTGCAAAGTATAAACCAATCACACTTTTGATTTATTTTGCCGTTTACTATTGGCACCAGTTTCCTTCCCCTAAAAACCTTAATTGACTTAGTACATTGATTTCATATAAAGGTTACAAGTAACTGCTCGGGACTATTAAAATATTGAAAAATTGAAGCTTAACTAATTTTTGAAAAATTAAGTGATTCATAATTTTTACTGTCAGTTAGATGGTAAGACATAACTAACACAAACACACATTTACTTATTATATGTTTGTAGTAAAATTTAGCAAAACTCAACCCTTAAAGGACTTTAATATTCCCAAGCTAAAGATGTTCAGAAAAAAGGAATTTATGATACTTTTAGCGATGGTAAAGATTGTGAACTTCATTTCTTTTATTTGCAGGCTTGTGGAGTTACAGATTTTATGTGATACATATACGATAGAAACAGTACAGTCATTAAAAATCATCAGGTAAATTATTGTTATACACTGTATAGGTGTGTATGTATACAAGTTGTCCAGTAGTGAGTTGGTTGATCCATTTTAATGCTTCTACTGGGGGTGTGGGGCATGTAGATTTACTGTTGGTAAAAGTGTAGACTGACAAAACAGTGGAGTGTGAGGACATCTGTTTCTATGGACACATTTCTATTTCCTTGTCTGGAGCATTACAAACTGTATATTGACATGGACCCTGATAAACTGGTTGTATGTCCACATCTTGGGGATGTATACTTTGTTATGAATGACTTAATTGTCATAGATATTAAAATATCCGAAAATGAGGTAATGGATCAATTTTATGTTCAAAATTGAGAGATAAATGTTTATTCTCAGATGAATGGCTTTATACTAAAATTAGGAGATAAATGTTTTTAATAACAAAATTAGGAAGTGAATTTCGTAATATCTAAAATTATGGTAAAGGAATGTCTTGAAATTTTACAGAATTAGAGGATGAATGTCATAAATTAGGTCCAGAATTAGGAAAAAATGCTTTTCATCATAACAATTCATACAGATATTGGATTTAAATAATTTCTTTTTATTGTTCAAAATTTTAGGGATGAATATATTTTTCTGGAAATCCTTCATGTGGATGACCATGAAACTCTGACACTTATTTTATGCTGTATATATATGCAGGAAACATGTGGATGATGCCTATAGAGATAGTGAAAAAGAGAAACTTCACAGGGAACAGGCTATAAAAGCTTATGAGTCGGTCGGGGATGGTTTTGAAGAAATTGTAGCGGAATTTGGTAAAATGAAGGCTGAGTTAGAAAATAAACAATGGGCATTAGCAGAATTTGATAGAAGTAATCAACAGAAAGGTGCCTCGTGAGTGAAAGGGACAGACTTATTCACAATAAGTGATTGTGCGGAATTTAAGAAAATAAATAAAAGCCACTGATAAGTACAATGTTGTGGCCAGTTTAATTTTGTAATAATGGATCTATTATATGTTTAAGGCTAATTTATTTTGTTTATATTGAAAGAACATAATGTAATAGATAGTAGATTGAGCTGAAGAGAGTGCTGTTGTTGAAAGGCACATTATGGCTAAGAATAGAATTTTTATTTCTTTAGAAGAGTCAAACATGTGTTAAGCAGATTTTTTAGCATATTTGATGCTTATGGGAAGTACATGTTAGTAGAGCTCAATAAGAAAATAATAAGTGATTAAGGGAGAAAAGTAAGTAAATGGCATTTTGACCCTCCAAATACAAACTCATTTTAACTTTTATATATTTCCAGAAAGCTAAAAATAGTGTAGCTAAATTTTGTTGTTTTTTTTGTTGTTTATTGTTTCATTTTGCTGTTATAAACAGGCTGTTGTTATTGTATTACAGGGTTGAAAACTATTAAGAAATAAAATTGGTGTCAAAATACACAAACAGTAAGCGCAAAATGTGCAAGTAATTTTAATATCTAAGAAATGAAACTTAAAAAAACTGAACATAACAGTTACGTCTTGAATTATGTTTAGAATATTTGTTAAATTATATGAATAAAAAAATTAAAATCGGCAATTTTGTTATATTTGGGCGCAGCTTTAATGACAATTACTGTGATTAAAGTTGAGATTTGGGCAATACCTGAAACATGCTTTGTGTGTTAGAAACACCCAGGTCCATTAATTCTCCAACAGTTTATATAGATCTATTTGAAGTAAAAGGTTAGATGAAATGTTCAGAGTTCACAGGTCAGCAGCTGAATAATGTAAACATGTCCTTTTCGCATCTGCAGGGAATTCACATGTATGGTTTGATACTATTAATTTCTAATATTGGAACTGGAAAATAATACATTTATGGATTTGATTTATACTTGCACAAAAGGACATATGATGACAAACCAACATGTTAAGTTGTTCTGATATGACCTTTCTATTGAGATTGCCAGTCAAGGTCAAATTATTGAAATGTGCATAAATTGGCATAACTATTGCGTTTTTATGGATTTGATTTACTCTTGAACAAAATAACTCGTATAACTTAACTGACATGTTTAATTATCCTGAAATGATTTTGACTTTTATGATCAAATTATTGACATTTGTTTAAACTTTCATTATACAGAATTTAGTTATAAAATCTACCTAGACAAAAGGACACATGACAAAACAGCGTGTTGAAAATTTCAGCTATAACCTTGACCCATAATTGACCTTCAATGTAATAATGAAATTTACTTAAATCGTCATAACTTTGTTATTTATTTATGAAATTGGTTTACTCTTTGACAAAAAAACCCACTTATTACAAAACTAGCATTGATGATTAATTAAAATCTGACCTGGACCGTCAAGTTTAAGTATTAAATTTTGATTATAATTTGTTTGAGACAGTTATGTTTTCTAGGACAATATTATTTCTTCAATGTGTTCGACCTTAGAAGTAATAAAAAGTCGAGCGTGGTCCCTGCCTGGCGCTGACTTTTGTCTTATTCACGTTAGACGAGACTACGTGATTTATACACAACGTCTAGTTATGGTAGAGTTTAGTTCACAATATCTGTACTTCACCATATCAATTACCATTTTATTGGTCTAGACAGAAGTACATATATAAAACATTTATTTGCAAAATTAATTGCAGTGATCAAGTTAAACGAGATTTGACGTCGTGATTTATTTATTCACGACGACATTGTCATTGACGCCAAAGCACTAGCAAGGTAATGTATTCAGATTAAAAGTTTAGATGAAATGTTCTGATTTCACAGGTAGGTAGCTTAGTAATGAAAACGTCACTTTCTATCTGCATAGAATTCACATGTATGATGTTTATTATATTTCAACCGGTACACCATTTTTAACCCAAGTAACACATCCGACGAAGACTGAAATCAAACATGCCCTGGTAAAATACCTCTAGATCAAATCAATGCCGATTTCCACAAAATACAAAATGGACTATTTTGTATATTGTACCACGCTTCATCTTTATTCTATTCTTTATCTTAATACTATCTAAATATGTGACCACGCCCACTTTATTCCCGCTACCTGTCACTATCAACACGTGTCTGTGATGTATATAAATTAATAAAATAAACAAATGGATAAATAAAATAATTGGTGCAGCATATAACTACTTTGACCAGGCATTGCGAGGGCAGGTGAATAGTAAAAAGCTGCATTATTTCTTGTAGGTCCCACTCGTTCGTACAAATGCCTGATTTTGCAATATCTGGGGTCTTTTCCTGTTTTGGCGCCATATGACATAAGTTGTGTTGGTACGCCATAAAACTAAACACACAAATGCCCTGATGATTTTGCTTAAAATAAGCATGATATGAATACATCCCTTTTTATGTCATATTTGCCATATACAGGAGGGCTTTCTTTGCACAGTCATTCCAGAAATTTATGCTGTTTTCAGATATGAAAAATGATATAAAATCGATTGACATCAAATCATGATTTAACAACTTTTTGAATATTTAGAATATGTAAGGCGTTTTGTCATGCAACAAGACAAAATATGCTAGTTTTGCCCTTTCCTATGATTATTCTTCTGTATCAATAATGGGAGCAAACTGGTTAATTGAAGCAGACCAGAATCCTATTAACTTCCGTTACCACACAATTTACATATGCAGAATTCTCGAGATGAACGTTAGGTAAATGTCACATGAAGTTTTTTTTTTAAAAATGGTAGGATAGAGTGCTACTTTCTGTCAAATAACTTTGTCAATATGCAGATTGAAGGAAGACAAAACCGCATCCGTTATCCTTGCTTGTGTTTCTACTGTATTGACCATAAAAATTACATCGGTAATAATTGTATATGCTTATGTACAAAAATATTGTATTCAAAACAAAGTTGTATCTTTTTGCCAACGAATAAATTAATCAATTTCGAATTTATCTTCCGTTACTGTACAGATACACTTTCCTACGACATCAACATCATCAAATATGTATATGGAAGTACAAATATTTTCATATTGATACATTTCTGCATTCGTAGAACTAAAGTTTTCACAAAAATAACTTTATCTTTTGATTAAAACTGGTGTTAGAGTTAAATTGTACAGGGTATTAATGAACACTCACCAGTCAACGATCGAGGCTAATTTTGATTTTACATTATTGCATTTTTATTTATTTATTTATTTATTATATTTATTTTTCATTAGACTAGATCTATTTAATTTTTTTTAGCTCACCTGAGCATGCTCAGGGTGAGCTTTTAGGATCGATGATTGTCCGTCGTCCGTCGTCCGTTCACATTTAGTTGTTAACACTCTAGCGGTCGCATTTTTGCCTCAATCATCATCAACTTTGGTCAGGATGCTTATCTAGTTGATAGCTCGGATGAGTTCGAACATGGGTCATCTCGGATGAAAAACTAGGTCACAAGAGCTAAAAATAGAAAAACCTTGTTAACACTCTAGAGGTCACATTTTTGCCTCAATCATCATCAAACTTGGTCAGGATGCTAAAAATAGAAAAATCTTGTAAACACTCTAGTTGCTACTGTTATGATCCAAGTATCTAATAAATAAATATCATCTAGATAAGGATGCTTATCTAGTTGATAGCTCGGATGAGTTTGAACATGGGTCATCTCGGATGAAAAACTAGGTCACAAGAGCTAAAAATAGAAAAACCATGTTAACACTCTAGCAGTCACATTTTTGTCTCGATCATCATCAAACTTGGTCAGGATGCTTATCTAGGCGATAGCTCGGATGAGTTCGAACATGGGTCATCTCGGATCAAAAAGTAGGTCACCGGAGCTAAAAATAGAAAAACCTTGTTAACACTCTAGCGGTCACATTTTTGCATCAATCATCATCAAACTTGGTCAAGATGCTTGTCTAGGTGATAGCTTGGATGAGTTCGAACATGGGTCATTCTGGATGAAAAACTAGGTCACAAGAGCTAAAAATAGAAACACCTTATTAACACTCTAGCGGTCACATTCTTGCCTCAATCATCATCAAACTTGGTCAGGATGCTTGTCTAGGTGATAGCTCGGATGAGTTCGAACATGGGTACCTCGGATGAAAAAGTAGGTCACCGGAGCTAAAAATAGAAAAATATTGTTAACACTCTAGCGGTCACATTTTTGCCTCAATCATCATCAAACTTGGTCAGGATGCTTGTCTAGGTGATAGCTTAGATGAGTTCGAATATGGGTCATCTCAGATGAAAAACTAGGTCACAGGAGCTAAAAATAGAAAAACCTTGTTAACACTCTAGTGGTCACAATTTTGACTCAATTGTCATCAAACTTGGTCAGGAAACTTGTCTAGGTCATTGTTGGGATTAAATCGAACATGGGTCATCTCGGATGAAAAAGTAGGTCACCGGAGCTAAAAATAGAAAAAACCTTGTTAACACTCTAGCGGTCACATTTTTGCATCAATCATCATCAAACTTGGTCAAGATGCTTGTCTAGGTGATAGCTTGGATGAGTTCGAACATGGGTCATTCTGAATGAAAAACTAGGTCACAAGAGCTAAAAATAGAAACACCTTATTAACACTCTAGCGGTCACATTCTTGCCTCAATCATCATCAAACTTGGTCAGGATGCTTATCTAGGTGATAGCTCGGATGAGTTCGAACATGGGTACCTCGGATGAAAAAGTAGGTCACCGGAGCTAAAAATAGAAAAACCTTGTTAACACTCTAGCGGTCACATTTTTGCCTCAATCATCATCAAACTTGGTCAGGATGCTTGTCTAGGTGATAGCTTAGATGAGTTCAAACATGGGTCATCTCAGATGAAAAACTAGGTCACAGGAGCTAAAAATAGAAAAACCTTGTTAACACTCTAGTGGTCACAATTTTGACTCTATTGTCATCAAACTTGGTCAGGAAACTTGTCTAGGTCATTGCTGGGATTAAATCGAACATGGGTCATCTCGGATGAAAAACTAGGTCACAGGAGCTAAAAATAGAAAAATCTTGTTAACACTCTAGTTGCTACTGTTTACATCCAAGTATCCTGGAAATTGGTCTGAAAGTTTGTTTTGATGATTTCTAGGTCAAGTTTGAATATGGGTCACCTGGGTAAAAAACTAGGTCACACTGCTCAAATATGGATAATCATTGTTAACACTGTAGTGGTCACATTTTTGACTCACCTGTCATGAGACTTGGTCAGAATGCTTGTCTAGGTAAATGTTTGGATGAGTTTGATGGGTCAGGTGAGCGATCATGGGCCATCATGGCCCTCTTGTTTTGATTTTGATTTTCTTTTAAAGTTTGCTGGCTTCGAACTAAACAATCATTTAGAGTGTTTCAACAATCCTTTATCATCATCCTAGCAAAGGTAGGATAACATTAACCACAAATGTCACGGAAGTTAACAGTAACGGAAGTTAAAAAAAATGTTCTTTGAAAACAGATTTTTAATATTTATATCAATTAGAAAAAAACAACACTTGTAAACCTTAAACATCATTATGAATCATTAAAGGGAACTTGTACCTCACTATGTCTCTAAACTTTTGGTCACGGAAGTTAAACACGTTTTTGTTTTTCTCAATGGAAACTGTATGATGGGCTATGATGGTCGACTATGTAACTTTGATAACATTTAAAGGTAATTTAACAATTTCAAACAAAATTCACTGGTATTTAATCTAAAAAATACGACATTATTGCAGGTACATACCTTTATAAAACAAAGTTTAATAACTGTAATGGAAGCTGATACTGTTTTGGCGACATAAAAGTATTAAACCAGGTTGTGAGGTTTTGAACTGGGCTGGACATTTTCCTTCTTTATAAGTACAAGATAGGTCTATTTAAATTACTGAGAACAGTTTTTTTCTTAGAAATTTCATTAACCGTTGTCAAGACTCATTTGAAATATACCACCGTTACTAGCGACGGGGCAAAAGGACAGATTTTGAATATTTAAGCTATTTAAAACACGTTTTGTCGTGTTTTGGCATATTTTCAAGTGTTTAAGCATTTGTACATTATTTCTATCAAAAGTATCGGTTTACTAAACTTATGAATACATAATAACGTATCCGGACATCAAAAGATTACAAAACAGCATAAATTTCTGGAACAACTGTGTACATTAAAACTGGTCCTTTGAATGATTCAACTTTGGTGAATACAATTTATTTTCAAATACACGTTCTACATGTCCTGTCTTCTACATGCCATGTCGTGTTTCGGCACAGATTTTTAAAAAAGATGGTGGAATATCACAAATTGTCACTAATTAATCAACGTGCACCAGTGCTGGCAAGTGTTTCGGAGGAAGCTAGGAAATTTCTTTATAGAAATTCGTGTTCATTATGATAACTGTCCTTGTGATATACATTTGTCCTTAAGACATTTCCCTGTATGCGGAACTCTGGTCGTCCAATGTTATTCCTTATAACAAAACATTTTACGAACGATGCTACATTTGTATTCTTACAAGACAGCTGTATCACTTGTTTCATTACATGTTTTCATTAAAGCCGTTGGTGAAAAAAAAATTTCACTGTAGAATAGACTGTGCGATTTGCGCGCAAAGTCAATCTAAACAGAACTTCCTAAAGATTGTGTGTTTAGTTATTGTGTGGATTTATTAAAAACATCTATATAAGCCATCTCCTTGATCTCGGAAACGGAAGTGATTGTATGAAACATTTATTTTAAAAAAAAAAACGTGATCACGTTAAACGAGATTTGACGTCGTGATTTACGTATGACGTTGACGTTGTTTCTACGCGACATTGTCATTGACACCGAAGCAATAGCAAAGAGAATTTATTCACTTAGCAGTTTTCAGCGATATTTAACGATTTCGACAGTTATGGAGGAAGTTTTTATACCGAAAATATCTATCCTGACCCAAGATGGAGGAATGTAAGTGAAAATTCCATTATTTCACCATACATGCATTAGGTTAGTATGAAAAGAAACAAAAACTGAAGTGCTTAACAGATCTGGCTAAAGAGAAACAAACTTACAATTCCTGTGCAATCATATTATCAGTATCAACAGGACAAAAATATCTTTGTTTCTATTTATTAGGTTAAATTGAATTCATTCATTCGTTCCCATGTTAATTCATCATTTTGCTTGTTTATTTATGTATCTATTTTATTTATTTATTCATCTAGCCTTCCTTTTTTTTGAATTTATATATTTATTTTGTTATTAATTTATCAATTGATTTGTAAATTGCGGAGGAAGGGAGTCTAGTAACTCTCCAGGAAACGATGTTTTGTTAGGAAACAACTACCGGCCTATTATATATGAACTACAGGTACTGGGAAATTGGAATTACGTATGTAATTTGAAACATTTTTTTTAACAAAATTTTTTTTACAATTTGTTAAAATGAACCATTACACTCATCTATATCTCAATATTCATTCTTAAGTAATTAGTTTGATTAATCGCGACTATTAATTTATATCAATTTTCAAAACTCACCTTTATTTATTTAAAATTCCTTATTTATTAATTACAAGGTTTTTAATCTCCAGTCTTGACAAGCTCTTATCTGTTAATGTTAACATTTCCGAAAATACCGTTTTCCAATTACAGTTCCGAGTTTTCCAGGCAGTGAAAGTTAACAAGGTTTGTGATTTCTCTAAAAACGAAAAATTCTTTAAGTGCTTGAATATTTCACCTTCATGTATCTTTAAACGCAGTTCCTGTTCTTTTTTAGTTTTTTGCACTGTATCATTTACGACTCGTTGAAATGAATTTCAAACTGTTGCAAAATTTAAAGATTGTCTCGAAGGTGTTCGTGCTCACAATAAATGGTACAGATTAATTTAGGTATTCACTATAACTTGGGAGTTTATTTTAGTGATTTCCCTTTTAAAAAACTACACTTTTGAGTGCAAGATTTTTTTATTTGCTTAAAAATTTTCTTTTTAAAACTATTTTTGAAATTTATATTTAATTTTTTTACCAATTTTTGGTTTTTTCCCCTGAGAAAACCCCCTAGTTTTTAAAAAAACGCAAAAAAAACGTTTGGGACACTTCATTTAAAAACATGAAACAGCCCTGCTTGCAAATTTAAAAAAGCCTTTGAATGGGAATTTTATCTTAACTAAAGGAAAAAGCTCTTTAAAAAAAAAACATTAAAACTTGATTTTAAAAAAGAAAAAAGGATCATTTTTTATATCATATTGAACTATAAATTTTTAAAAAAAATTAGTGTTTTTTAAATAATTTTATCAATGATTTATTTTTACAAAACTTTTAAAGGTTTTCCCTTTGATTTATATAAAGTTTCTCTGATTTACAGAATTGTTGGAAGTCAAAGGCAAAGCTGCAAAAGTATGAGTTGATTTTAGAGACACAGAGATCTTCGTTACGTTACAACCAGAACGAGGCTAAAGTCAGAGAGGCAGCAATTGAGGTATGGGGCTTTTGATTGCTTTTATTGCCCATATTACTTACTAACAATTCTTGGACAGAAATTCCCAGTCAAAATTGTTGTGCCAGAGTTTTTGTTTGTTTTTTGTTGCTATAATTATTATTGTTGATGTTGTTGTTGTTGTTGTTGTTAAAGCTGTGAACTGTTACTTACAATTATACATTTTCAGTTTTGGTGAATACCTTATATTGAAAAAAAATCAAATATACAATGTCATGCAGATTAAGATATCTATGTATAAGTTGCTATAGGTCAGTGGATAAACAATGTACAATAAATGATAGATACATCAATTTGTACAAATACTGTGTTAATACATACTTGTTTCCATTCATATAATGGCATCTTGAAAAATACTGTTCACGAATTATAAGTTTTATATACATTATTAGACCATAATGTTGGTTTATTTTTTACAGGATATGGAATTGGTACATAATAAATGGATGGTCAAGCACGAGAAAGACCATATTGCTTTTGAGAAAAAGTTCTTAGCTGAGATAAGTTTGCGAGAGAAAATTCAAAAGGTAGGTTATCGCATATCATACAGTTTTTATATAATAATATTAAAGGTACATTACATTGGTAGTACAATTCAAGTGCGTGTTTTGGAAACTTTCGCGTCAACTTACACCATGTTTATATTGTACATACATATACTTCATATTAAAAATATTATAAATATTATTTATTATTATTATCAATATTATTTAGAACTTTTTGTGTGTTTTTTTCTACGTTAAAGTCATATGAATAAATTATAAGCCGTCCAAACTACTGGCCATATTATTATTATTATTATTATTTATTATTATTATTATTTTCAATATTATTTTCAATATCATAATTATTATTTTCTCCAATGTGTGGTCTACTGTCATAGCGGTTTTATATCTTATTTTAAAGGATAGACTTTCACTTAATTGTACTTGCTTTGTAAATTACAGTTTGTAAATTGTATTGTAACATATCTATTTTACAGATGTCAAACGACCTTGAACTTGATGTAGTTGAGATGCTTACTGATACAATCAGAACTTTGATGAACAAAAACAGACAAAATCTGAGGTACGTTATTTTCTTGATAATACAATTTTTGGAAAAGAATAAATTGTTGGATATTTCTATGATACATGTAATTTTACCATGTTAAAATCTTTAGAACATTGTTAAAAAAATAATTCTGACCACATTTTTGTAATTCTTTGACTGCAAGAAATTAACACAATATTCAGTATTTAAAAAAAGTGTTTTTTCCCAACAGTGATACAGAAGTAAACAAACTTGCCACACAAGTATACAAACAAACATGCCGTACATACAAGTTTAGACATGCATCGGTAAGTATCTGCCCTTTTTTATGTAAGTTATAATTCCATTCGTTTATTTGATATAATCATAATGTTTGTTATATCCAATTATTTAATTCAATATTGAATTTGAGAACTATGTGTAAAGCTATGACATGATTATAAGATAATCAAAAAGCGATTTATTTTGTCTAGTTGGTGCGCATGCTACGCACAATATCATTTATATTGGTTATAAGAAACCTTGGATAAAGCATTCAAAAACACATGGTCCCGGCAAGTTCGCAATAACCGAGGTTTACTGTAAATCGTATCGGCATATCTATTGTAGTATTTCAAAGTTATCACACACATAAAACAATGGTAAAACATGTGCGAATATCTTTCTTTTTTTTAAATTGGTAAACATTTATGTATTTCAGAACATACCATGTCAGAAAGAATGGATTGAGAAACCAGAATATGTAAACAACAGAATTAACAAGACTTAAAGAGAAAGGTTTGTTTGATTAATGATTAGGTTCCTTTTTGTATTCTCTCATTTAAAGATAAAGACAATTTGAACTTAGAAGAGTTTGGCTATTTAAAAAAGAAATAAACATAAACTATAGTGGGCGTTTGAAACTGACAATGATATGAATGTCTGGATATTATAATGCGCATTTTATACGTAACACGGAGTCATTCATTTATAACATGGAGTAGCTAAACTGTAACATGGAGTTTCGTATTATGTCGTAAGGAGACTTAAATATTCGGGCTATTATATTTTTTAAATACACACTGTTTGCAGCTATACAGCAGTTTATATTTAGTAAAAGGTAATATAAAGTTCATAACGTAAACCATATTTTTTTCAGATCAAGACATCAAGTTTGGAAAGGGAATGAAAGGCTTCTTTTTCCCATTTGACATCATTGTGTTTTCATTTCAAATGGGTTTTTATTTGCTATTATTTTTTCCCATTTCATATGGGTTTTTATTTGCTATTATTTTTTCCCATTCAAAATGGGTTTTTTTTTCGTGAAAAAAATCTAGTTAAATATATTTTAGATAACTAGAAAAAATGTGTTTGTATTTCTTTTTCGCCTATAGTAGTATCTGTTTCACAACAATTTTGATATTGAACTGGTTCATCAAAAAGATCTGTGTGCTTCGAACCAACCAGACAAAATGACAATGCCGATAACATTGACCAATATTACATTATCGACATCATTGTCCAAAAACCATCAGTTAGTAAATATAAGAACGGAAACAATGTTTATTCCGCTGATGATTACGATAAAAAATCTGCAATTTTGCCATTAAAACATTTAGTAAATAAGTCCAATGTGTGGTATTATTACGGTGGCACAAAGGTGACATGTATGCGTTTGTATTTATCTCGTGCGCACGAGATGTCGTGGCCACGAGTTACTAAGTCTTGGCCATGAGATAGTTAAGTCATGGGAACGAGATACTATGTCTTGGCCACGAGTTGCTAAGTCGTGGCCACGAGCTAATTAAGTCGTGGCCACGAGATACTATATGACGTGGCCACGAGATACTATGTCGCAGCCACGAGTTACTAAGTACATGTCTAGTTAATTAAGAAAACTCATATAAATAGTGTAATCTGATTGGTTATTTATCTCGTGCGCACGACTTAACTACCTCGTGGCCACGACATAGTATCTCATTCCCATGACTCAACCATCTCGTGGCCACGACTTAGTAACTCGTGGCCACGATATAGTAACTCGTGGCCACGATATAGTTTCTCGTTCCCACGACTTAACTATCTTGTGTCCACGACTTAGTAACTCGTGGCCACCACATAGTATCTCGTGCGCACGAGATAAATGAAAACACACACATGTAACCTTTGTGCCACCGTATATAATTGTTGCCTTGAGTGCGTTTTGAAACATCGCCGAATACTTGATAGAAAATTTCAAAATACGTGATCATATTAACTCCCTTGAATTATGAGAGATGGTTCTAAAGCTAGATGCACGCCCCACGATGACATAAAACAAACACACTTCCGCAAAATAATCCTCAATGAATGATGTATTGGTTCATAAGATAAGTTTTTTTCCGAATTTTGAACCCCTAAGTTCCCTTTTAATACCCAACATAGCCTTATTTGAATGTCTGTTAGAATACAAAGGAGAGGTGGTTTATGAAATGACTTTTAGAAACAAACAACAGGGTCGACCAGGAGGCGATGTTACTTTACAATAATAACGTCTGTCGACATGTTTAAGACTTATGTGTTTGAACGAAACCTTGAATTACTTATAGTCTCAGATGAAACGTTTTAATCTAATAATTGAATAAATAGAGACAAAGATTTTGGTGTTATGTTTCATATTAAACTGGGAATTTAATTGAAACGGTTGATTCTAATTCCCTTTTTTTTACAAAAATATTTTGAGAGAAAACAATCATTTATTCTTTGACGCGGCTAAAATGTAACTCTTACATTTAGCGCGTCTAAACGCTATATTTGTGCTATGTCAGTAATGTTGACTATGTGAGTGATACTGTGCAGTAATATTGATTATGTGAGTGGTGCTATGTTGTTATGTTGACTATGTGAGTGTACCTGTGGAGTAATGTTGACTATGTGAGTGTAGCTGTTGAAAAATGTTGACTATGTGAGTGTTGCTGTTGAGAAATGTTGACTATGTGAGTGGTGCAGTGGAGTTATGTTGACTGAATGAGTAATATTATATGAGTAATGTTGAATATTTGAGTAGTGTTGACTATATGAATATAGTGCTGTGAAGTAATGCCGACTATGTGAGTGGTGCTTTGGAGTAATGATGACTTTGTGAGTAGCGTTATGTGAGTAATGTTGACTTTGGAGTTATGTTGATTATGTAAGTGGTGCAGAAAAATGATGTTAGCTATGTGAGTAATGCTGTGGAGTTATGTTGACTACGTGCGTGTTTCTATGGAGTAATGTTGACTATGTGAGTGGTGCTTCGGAGTAATGTTGACTATTTGAGTGTAGCTTTCGAGTAATTTTGACTATGTGAGTGGTACTGTTTAGAAATGTTGACTATGTGACTGCCAGTGAGTAATATTGACTGTGTGAGTAGTGCAGTGGAGTTATGTTTACTATGTGAGTGTTGCTTTTGAGTATTATTGACTATGTGAGTGTTGCTTTTGAGTAATGTTAAATGTGTTAGAAGTGTAATGTGAGTAATCTTGACTATATAAGTGGTGCTCTGTGGGTAATTTTGACTGTGTGAGTGGTGCAGTGGAGTAATGTTGACTTTGTGAGTGCTTTTGAGTAATGTTGACTATGTGGGTGGTACTGTGGAGTAATGTTGAATGTGTGGGTAGTGTTATGTGAGTAATGTTGACAATGTGAGGGGTGCTATGGAGCAATGTTGACTATGTGAGTGGTGCTATGGAGTAATGTTGACTATGCGAGTGTTGCTTTTGAGTATTGTTTCTATGTGAGTGGTACTGTGAAGTAATATTGAAAGTGTGAGTAGTGTTATGTGAGTAATGTTGACTATGTTAGTGGTGATCCGTGAGTAATGTTGCCTTTGTGAGTGGTGCAGAGGAGTGATGTTGACTATGTGAGTGTTTCTGTGGAATAATGTTGAATATGTAGGTGGTGCTTTTGAGTAATGTTGAATGTTTGAGTGTTGTTATGTGAGTAATGTTGACTATGTGAGTGGTTCTTTTTAAGTGAGTGATGTAGTGGAGTAATGTTGACTATTTGAGTGGTGCTGTGGAGTAATGTTGACTATGTGAGTGTTGTTATGTGAGTAATGTTGACTATGTGAGTACCGTTATGTGAGTAATGTTGACTATATAAGTGGTGCAGTGAAACAATGTTAACTACTAGTATGTTATTGATGTTGTGGATTAATGTTGACTACGTGAGTGGTGCTATGGAGTTATGTTGACTATGTGTGACTGCCAGTGAGTAATATTGACTGTGTGAGTAGTGCAGTGGAGTTATGTTTACTATGTGAGTGTTGCTTTTGAGTATTATTGACTATGTGAGTGTTGCTTTTGAGTAATGTTAAATGTGTTAGAAGTGTAATGTGAGTAATCTTGACTATATAAGTGGTGCTCTGTGGGTAATTTTGACTGTGTGAGTGGTGCAGTGGAGTAATGTTGACTTTGTGAGTGCTTTTGAGTAATGTTGACTATGTGGGTGGTACTGTGGAGTAATGTTGAATGTGTGGGTAGTGTTATGTGAGTAATGTTGACAATGTGAGGGGTGCTATGGAGCAATGTTGACTATGTGAGTGGTGCTATGGAGTAATGTTGACTATGCGAGTGTTGCTTTTTAGTATTGTTTCTATGTGAGTGGTACTGTGAAGTAATATTGAAAGTGTGAGTAGTGTTATGTGAGTAATGTTGACTATGTTAGTGGTGATCCGTGAGTAATGTTGCCTTTGTGAGTGGTGCAGAGGAGTGATGTTGACTATGTGAGTGTTTCTGTGGAATAATGTTGAATATGTAGGTGGTGCTTTTGAGTAATGTTGAATGTTTGAGTGTTGTTATGTGAGTAATGTTGACTATGTGAGTGGTTCTTTTTAAGTGAGTGATGTAGTGGAGTAATGTTGACTATTTGAGTGGTGCTGTGGAGTAATGTTGACTATGTGAGTGTTGTTATGTGAGTAATGTTGACTATGTGAGTACCGTTATGTGAGTAATGTTGACTATATAAGTGGTGCAGTGAAACAATGTTAACTACTAGTATGTTATTGATGTTGTGGATTAATGTTGACTACGTGAGTGGTGCTATGGAGTTATGTTGACTATGTGAGTGGTGCTGTGGAGTAATTGTAATCTTGTGCCTAAACGTTTTATACCAGTCCTTGCCGGAGGGGTTACAATATAGACAACATTACACAAACAATGAAAAATACCGGAAATAGCATTATAATACTAAATACAATCAAAATTTAAATATTGCCAATAGCTTGTTAAAAGGATTCACGCCAATTCAACCTGTTTCCTTTAAGAAAAAAAATCTTGCGTATAGCTGAAATAATGGTAAAAAACAAAATCAAAATCATTATTAGCATTCGTTGTTTTTCACAGATTATATCATGCACATGCTCTAGGTCTTAAGCCTTCATGTATTATACTGTGACGTCTACTTTAATGCCGCATCAGACGAAATCATTTTTTTGAAAATCGATGTTTCATCACATTATAAACCATCTTTTAAATATAGAAAGCGGAATTGGATGCATAAAACAGTAAAAAAAACAAAAAAACAAAAAAACGTGATCACGTGAAACGAGATTTGACGTCGTGATTTCCACATGACGCTGACGTCGTTTCTACGCGACATTGTCATTTACGCCACAGCAATAGCAAAGCGAATTTATTCACTTAGCAGTTTTCAGCGATATTTAACGATTATCGACAGTTATGGAGGAAGTTTTTATACCGAAAATATCTATGCTGACCCAAGATGGAGGAATGTAAGTGAAATTTCAATTTTAATTCACCATAGGTTCGTAATAAAAGAAAGAAAGAAATCTCAAGTGCAAATAGATCTGGCATAAGATAAACAAACTAACAATTCCTGTGCAATCATATCATCAAGCCACAAATATCTATGTATCTATTGATTAGGTTTTAATTTATTTCATTCATTAGTCATCCTTTTTCATTTATTTATTTATTTATTACAGATTTTCCAGTCTTAACAGTTTATCTGTATTTACCGGATACGTTCCCATTACAGTTCCGATTTTCCAGGCAGTGAAAGTTAAGCAAGGTTTGTGATTTTCTTAAATGAAGAATATTTTAAGTGCTTAGAATAGTTCACCTTTATCATTAAACATGTCTTGTTTGTCGTTCCTTTTCGTTTAGTTTGAGTTCTTTTACGTTTAGTTTTATCTTATCATTTTCGTCTTGTTAGAAAACTTCTCAATTTTTTTTTTTTTTCTTTCTAAATCAGTAATCAAACCATTATGAACTGCAGATTATTAAAACAAGAAAATTTCTTCTGTGTTGTGAAGTGAACCCACGAACGGCCTTAAAATTAAGATACACTGTGCTTATTTTCAACACCCGTCATTTCAATTTGCTTTTGTCTACAGATATATATTATTTCGGCGTGCATCGTTTCTACTTAGGCTTCTTTTGTATACTTCTTTCTAAGTTCTTTCTTACTTCTTTTTATTGTTTCTATCTTTTTCTTTCTATCTGTCTCTTTCTCTAGAAAACAGACTAACCACTTTCCTGCGAACATTGAGAAACTCTGTTCTGAAATATTCTAGACAAGATTATGATATCATTAGTACTGATGAAGATTTTGATACACTGTAAGATTTTACAACATAACATAAAGTTTATTCTTGTGACATAGGCATTCGGTCCAAAATACAAAACAGTGCAACAAATATAAAAATGCAATGAAAATACAATGTAAAATTATATGTATTAATAATAACCTGTTTTTCAGTGGGTATAAAAAACAACATATTTTTCATGTGCTCGCAAAATATGATAAAAATTAAATTGTATAGCTGCAATAAACGATCGTTGTTAAAATGTCTGAGGTGTTTGTGGTCACAATAAATGATACAAATTGAATTACGTTTATACTATAACTTGCAGTAAGTGATACATTTTAGTACTTCTTATTGATTTATATTAACATTTTTGTCTGCCAATATAGGTTTTCCTCTGAGACACACCTAGTTTTAAAAGAACGCAAAAGAACGCTGGTACACTTCATTAAGAAACATGAAACAGCCCTGCTTGCATTGAGAGAAGCTAGAATGGTAAGTTTTATCTTTACTAAGGAACGCTCTAAAAAACAAAACATTGCAACGTGATTATACCATTCATATCATATTTGAATAGTTAATTTAGAAATCAGTATAATCATGTTAATATACCATAGTTTGTAAATTAATTGATTTCTTATTTGCAAAGCTATGAACAAAATATCAGTTTTTAATTGTATTCTGTTGCATGGTATTGTATTTTAATATAATTGATTAATGCATCATTTTACAAAACACTAATGTTCATTGATACCGGCACTATTACGTGTTACGTGTTAAGAATTGAGTACCGCTCAAGCCGGTGATAAGGGGCGTGAGAGATGTTGCACTTATTCAGTATTCCTCATGTACAGACTCAATCAAACCGAGTCTGCAATTCTTATGTAATTTTGTTGTGATTAATGCTTCCGAGGGATCACTTTCTTTCCAGATTTTTATACTTCACAACAGCAGGTGTCAAGTGCTGTGTGGCAGCTGTAAAAAGTTGCCCCGTACTTCACTTCAGTGTTGTTATATTTTTCTGGTCCTTCGGGATCATTGATACCGGCACTATTACGTGTTACGTGTTAAGAATTGAGTACCGCTCAAACCGGTGCTAGGGGGCGTGAGGGATGTTGCACTTATTCAGTATTCATGTACAGACTCAATCAAACCGAGTCTGCAATTCTTATGTAATTTTGTTGTGATTAATGCTTCCGAGGGATCACTTTCTTTCCAGATTCTTAGATTTATATAAAATATCCTTGATTTTCAGAATTGTTGGAAGTCAAAGGCAAAACTGCAAAAGTATGAGTTGATTTTAGAGACACGGAGATCTTCGTTACGTTACAACCAGAACGAGGCTAAAGTAAGAGAGGCAGCAATTGAGGTATGGGGCTTTTGACTGCTTTTATTGCCCATATTACTGACTATAAAGATAAAATCTTTTAACAATTCTTGAACAGAAATTCCATGTCAAAACAGTTGTGCAAGAGTTTTTGTTTGTTTGTTGTTGTTATTATTTTTGTTGCTGTTGTTGTTGTTGATGTTGTTAAAGCTGTGAACTGTTTTCATTTACTTTTACAATGATACATTTTCATTTTTGATGAATACCTTATATGGAAAAAAATCACAAATATACATGCAGATTAAGATATATATGTATAAGTTGCTATACGTAAATGGATAAACAATGTACAATAAATGATAGATACATCAATTTGTACAAATTCTGTGTTAATACATACTTGTTTTCATTCATATAATGGCATCTTGAAAAATACAGTTCACGAATTATAAGTTTTATTTACATTATTAGACCATAATGTTGGTTTATTTTTACAGGATATGGAATTGGTACATAATAAATGGATGGTCAAGCACGAGAAAGACCATATTGCTTTTGAGAAAAAGTTCTTAGCTGAGATAAGTTTGCGAGAGAAAATTCAAAAGGTAGGTTATCGCATATCATACAGTTTTTATATAATAATATTAAAGGTACATTACATTGGTAGTACAATTCAAGTGCGTGTTTTGGAAACTTTCGCGTCAACTTACACCATGTTTATATTGTACAAACATATACTTCATATTAAAAATATTATAAATATTATTTATTATTATTATCAATATTATTTAGAACTTTTTGTGTGTTTTTTTTCTACGTTAAAGTCATATGAATAAATTTTAAGCCGTCCAAACTACTGGCCATATTATTATTATTATTTATTATCATTATTATTTTCAATATTATTTTCAATATCATAATTATTATTTTCTCCAATGTGTGGTCTACTGTCATAGCGGTTTTATATCTTATTTTAAAGGATAGACTTTCACTTAATTGTACTTGCTTTGTAAATTACAGTTTGTAAATTGTATTGTAACATATCTTTTTTACAGATGTCAAACGACCTTGAACTTGATGTAGTTGAGATGCTTACTGATACAATCAGAACTTTGATGAACAAAAACAGACAAAATCTGAGGTAAGCTATTTTCTTGATAAAACAATTTATTTGGAAAAGAAAAAACTTTGTTGTATATTTTTTATATACATAAGATGATTAAACCTTTTAAACAATACACTGAACACAATATTGAATTGATTGATTGATTGATTGATTGATTGATCCATTTATTTACTCATTAGTCAATCATGACATGTTTTATTTTGGTCGTTGTTTCATGCACTTCTTACTGTTTCGCCATTGACCATTGACCTTTTTTGTAATTCTTTGACTGCAAGAAATGTACATTTTATTCATTATTGAAAGACAATGTGTTTTTTTTTTTCTAACAGTGATACAGAAGTAAACAAACTTGCCACACAAGTATACAAACAAACATGCCGTACATACAAGTTTAGACATGCATCGGTAAGAATCTGTTCTTTCTTTCTTTTTGTTTTGTTTTTATGTAAGTTATAATTCCATACTTTTATTTTCATATATGATTTTTGCTATATCGCTTATTTAGCCGGACATTAAATTTGAAAACTATGACATGATTATAAGATAATCAAAAAGTGATTATTTTTGTTGAGTTGATGCGCATGCTACGCACAATATTTATCACTAAAATTGGTTATAAGAAACACCTCGGATATAGCATTCACAAACACAAGGTCCCGGCAGGTTCTCTATAACCGAGGTGTACTGTAAACAGTATTGAAGCATTTTAAAATTATCACACACATAAAATGAAGAAAAATGTAAAAAATGTGAGAATATCTCATTTTAATTGACAAACATTTATGTATTTCAGAACATACCATGTGAGAAAGAATGGATTGAGAAGCCTGAATATGTTAACACCAGAATTAACAAACAAGATATTAAGCCAAAGGTTTGTTTGATTATTAACTAAGATTTCTATCTTTAATTTTTCATTTAAACTATAAAGAAATTTTGACCGAAAAAGATTTTGGCTAACTGCCGCTATTTAAAAATAAAAAAATAAACAAAGACATACGTAAATTCGTTTGAAACTTGCAATTATGCACTTGTTATTTTTATAATGCGAACTTTATAAATAACACGGAGTCAACCGACTATATCATGGAGTAGCTAGACTGTAACATGGAGTTTCGTATTTTACCATAGGGAGTTCTTTATTCTTTAAATACTGTTTACAGCTATATATAAATAGTAAAATTTGATATAAACTTCATAACGCAAACCATATTTTATTTTTTTCAGATCAAGACACCAAGTTTGGAAATGGACTGAAAAGCTCCTTCGTTTTTTCCCATTTGACATCATTGTTTTTCATTTCAAATGGGTTTTTATTTGTTATTTTTCCCATTTCATATGGGGTTTTTATTTGTTATTTTTTCCCCATTTGAAATGGGTATTTTTTACGAATCAAAGAAGAAAATCGAAATATCTAGTTAAATATATTTTAGATAACTAGAAAATATGTGTTTGTAATTTTCTTTTTCTCCTATCCCCGTTTCTTAATTCTGTTAAAATTGTTTCAATTTTTATATTTGTTGACGGATTTGATTCATACGGGAACAAAACAAAAATTCAATACCAGTGACCACAAACCAACAAGTTAATTAATTCAAATATGACATTGGCCTTTAAATAACCTTGGCCGTCTAGGTGAAATTATTGAGAGTTGCTTAAAAATCGGAAAAAAACTCATACCTCTCTTATTTATTTACTGATTTAATTTATTCTTGGATAAAACGACATTTATGACACAACCGACATGATAAATAATTTTGCTATGAATTGACCTGAAATGACCTTGAGGGTCATGGTCAACGTACATCGTGTATTGAATTTTGCTTAAATTGTGATAGCTTTGCTATTAATTTACAGACAATATTCATAATATTGGACTAAATGACAGCCATATCATAACTGACATATTGAATAATTCAAATATGACTGACATTAAAAGTTTAAACATAAAAGTGACCTTGATGTCCATGGTTAAGTTGTTGAATTTTACTCAAATAACTAGTGATGTTCCGATTGTCGCAAGTCGCCGATTATCACTTACTGTTATGTAAAACGACAATAATCGATTCACAAAAGTTTGTTCCGCGACGTCGTGAAAAATGTTTTAATTATCAAAGGGAATTTAATTCTGACGGTAATTTTCCTTTAGGAACACCTCGCGGATCGAAAAAAATCACTCAGAGACAATTTGGAGTTGAACAGGATCAATAAGTGATGTAAAACAAAAGAAATATAATGTGATGAAAATGGTATTATTTGATATCTATTGAAAAATAAAATCTATTTCGTAAAATTATGACTTTATAAGGTTAAAACTGTGTTGAAAAGTGCTAAATGAAGTTCATGTTATTAAATATAATCAAGTGCCTTGGTAAGAAATGTTACTTCCCTATTATTTTTTAACGCGACTTTATTCGAAAGTTATCAATTATGTCCCATCCGACTGAACCGATTATCGATTGGGACAAATTTCATCCGATTTCCATCACTACAAATAACTACCATAACTGTGTTAATAATGGACATTGGTTCATACATTGAAAAGCAACTCTAACAACTCTGTCTAATGACCGTGAACAAAAACATACAAAAATATTCAAGTATGGCTTTGATCTGTAAATTCATGTTAAATATTCAATTTTACACATTTGTTGTGCATTCTGATTTATATTACAAAAAAGTTATGTAATTTTGACTCTGTGTGTAAGTATGGTAATATAAGCCGTGTGAGAAGTGCTTTGTAAGAAATGTCAGCTGTGTGAAAATGCTCTGTGAGTCATGTCGACTGAGTAGTGCTCAGTGAGTAATATTAGCTGTGTGAGTAGTGAAAGCTGTGTGAATTATGTTTGTTAGCTGTGAGAGTTATGTCAGCCGAGTGAGTCATGTCAGATGTATGAGAAATGTCAGCTGTGTGAGTCATGTAAGCTCTATGAGAAATGTAAGCTGTGTGAGTGATGTAAGCTGTGTGAATAATGTTAGCAGTGTGAGTATTGTTAGCTGTGTCATGTAAGATGTGTTGAGTAATGTTAGCTGTGTGAGTAATGTTAGCTGTAATAGTAATGTTAGCTGTGTGAGAGTGAGTAATGTTAGCTGAGTGAGTAATATTAGCTGTGTGAGTTATGTTAGCTGTATGAGTAATATTAGCTGTAAGAGTAATGTTAGCTGTAAGAGTAATGTTAGCTGTAAGAGTAATGTTAGCTGTAAGAGTAATGTTAGCTGTAAGAGTAATGTAAGCTGTAAGAGTAATGTTAGCTGTGTGAGTTATGTTAGCTGTGTGAGTTATGTTAGCTGTAAGAGTAATGTTAGCTGTAAGAGTAATGTTAGCTGTAAGAGTAATGTTAGCTGTGTGAGTAGCGTCAGCTGTTTGCATGGGTAATTTACGCAGTGTAAAAATGCTCTATGAGTCCAAATGACTTTGAATATAGTGTTCTGTGAGTAATGATGACTGCTTTAGTAGAGCTCTGTGAGTAATGCTACCTGTGTGAGGAATGCTCTGTTAATCATGTAAACTGTGTAAGTAGAGCTATGTGAGTTAAGTTCATTGTGTATGTGTGTAGTGTTCTGTGAGCAATGTTAGCTCTGCGTGTTGTGATGCGCTCTGGGAGTCCTGTTGACTTTCTTCATAATGCTCTGCGAGTTATATTGACTGTGAGTAATGATAGGTCTGTGTTGTGCTGCGCTTTCTGAGTAATGTTAGCTGTGTGTGTTGAGCTCTGGGTAATGCTGACTGTATGAGAAGTGCCATAAAAGTGGTTATGCAATTGAATTTTAACACCATAGATCTACGTGCTATAGCTGTTAATTGAACGTTTTTAAATGCGTTGTTAGACAATTAGTAACATGCGGGTCCTTGCTCCATGCGTTACAATATAGACAACATTACAGAAACAACGGTCAGCCATGAGTAATGTAAAGGTTTCAAGCAGTACTCACTAAGTATTGTTCAGTAATATGTCAAGCTTGTAAGTCTAAGTTATAAAAACACCCGCAAGTTGCCAAAAAGTCTTAATTGAAAATGTAACGTTGCTTTGATTGAGTCTGTTCATGGACAGTAGTGTTAATTTCAGTCTACCGTTCACGCTTCCTAGCGCCGGCTTAAGCAAAATTCAACATTTAATGAAAAGACGTCACGGTTTTCAAAATATTGTTTAATGATTATATAAACATTACAACAAAAGTACAGGTTCAGTATGAATCATATCACAACAGTTTAACAATGTCATTGCTCACACACACAAATATTGCATATTATTTATCACTTATGATCCAAAATCAACTTTAGATTGCACAAAGGCTTTGTTTCATAGTTTTTTTACCTTCATGATAATTGACTATATGACCTTAGCCTCAAAGTGAAGAAAATACTTTAGTCATTACAATACTTTTTTGATAAAGTTTGAAAAAAGTGCTTTATCTGAAGCAATTTTTTAACTCATCAGCTAAAAACGTGAAAAAGAAATACAGAAATTTGCACCCTGGCAAAACATTCAATTGTTATAAAAATTGATTAATCAGATCAGCAGTTAAAACATCATATTATAATATATGAGTTTTGATTGAAAAGATTTGGTGATTAATTCCCACAGACAACTTAAGATTTCTTATTGAAATATGCAGCCATCTGTTTTTATCAAAATACTAAAATAATATAGTAAATAAAAATAATTATTGAAATTTGTTTATATATTCTGGCTCAGAATTCTAAAAATAAAATAGACGCTAACGATTTCAACTTTAATCTGTCACTATCAGAAAAATAGAGAATATTTTGTCTCTTAAAATTAGAAAAATATATGTGGAAGAAAAAGTAAAAACAATTAGAGGAGAGAATTAACATGAATACATAAGCATTATCTTAAAAAATTACATTTGTCGTTATCACATATATCACATATAAAGCGTAAATATGCCTCTAATAGGCCTCTCTCCAAATTACAGTCAAAGAACATTAAGTATCAGATTTAAATTTCCGGATTTAGTGACGGTAAGAGAAGAGTAACAGTTTTTGTATCAGGGTCATAGTAAGCTGGTGTCAGAAACCCATGTTCCTCGCCTAAACTATTCAAAGTTGAGTCCAAGTCAAATGTTTCTGTATCAAACACATCGATATCGTCGTCTCCAAAATTTATATCTCTCTCGCCATAGTCAATTTCTTCCGTTTCACCGGAAGAAAGTAAAGTTTTACTGAATACAGAATTAAGTTCATCGTCGTCGTCATCTTTATCCACAGGACATGCAAACATCAGGGAACTTTGTGAGTCGCAAATTTCTTGAGATAATTGGTCGAATGTTTCAAGACACTTGAAATGTTCATTTTGCTTCTCAATTTTCTTGTTTGTCACAGTCTTGTTGCAAGGGTTCGGGACAAATAAAATCTGGTTAGACAATGACGTGTGGACTTTCAGCGGAAAAGGTTGTGAAGCGTTTGTCTGACCGTTGTTGTCACCGGCATTATTGATGGTAATTTTATCTTTGAAAGGTCGGCATATCGTGATTGAATGAGTTTTTCTTGGCCTGGAAACAGAAGAAAATGAAAACATTTTGTGAAAAGTATCAAGAATGTCAATTTAAGATAGACATTCCATATGACATCTTAAAAACAATTGTTATAAGCAGAACCTGATTAAAGATCATAAAACACTACATGCAAATATTAGATGAAAATAGTATAATTACTTGGCAATGTTCAAATAATTACCTTAAACGTGTTATTTGATAGTTTCATAACTTATTTAAAATGACATTCATGGATATTTTAGCATATTATCAAAACAGCTTAAATCCCCGCGTTCAGAAAAAAATAACTTTATACACGTTCCATTGATTAGTGTAAAATAAAGTGTGTTTCTTAGAAACTAAGATTTTTGCACTTGAACATTGGCCTTCAGTTGATAAAGTAACAACTACAATGTAGTTGAAAACGGTTTTCAGTATAAAAGCTAAAAATACCGTTTATACCCATATGACCATTTAGTTGTTAAAGAATGAATTAATGGAAAGTGTGACTCGCATTTATAGTTCTATGGATATTTTGTTTTTCTAAAGGTTTTTTATACAAATAGCCTGTGAATGCAATCAACAGAGTAAATGTTAAGTTTCTATGTGCACCAAATTGTAAATTGTGATTATATTGAGATTTAGATTTAAGATTAGACTTAAAATAATCGAAGTAAATATAATCAATATAATTTTTCGTAACTTTAATTATAGTTTCAATAAGAATATTCATTTTTATAATTATTCAATTACGGTTTTTTTATTTACTGCACATTATTATTATTTTATTTTGCCGTAGTGGTTGTACTCGTAATTGTGCACTATAATTACATGGTGTATTGCCTAACCTAACCGGCAATGATTATCAGAACTGGACTTTGTTTGTTTGTTTGTTTCATTTTACGCCTTTTCCCAACAGTATTTCAGTCATATAGACGGGTAGTTTCCTAACCATCGTTCCTGGAGAGTTACTGGATAAGAAGTCATCGACTCTAACCCCTCGACCACGGAGGCGGTAGAACTGGACTTAAAAGTCAAAAGTCAGATGAGAGCGGTGGACGTGAGATAGTGGCGCTGTTGTTATAAATATCTAGTTCATCACCCTGACAATGCTGACCATTAATGGTAATGCTTCAGAGAAATTAAAATTATTCATTACAGATAACAATGCTTTAAATCTGATTGATTTTTATTTTGGTCAGATCAACAATCTACATCTATCTACATTATACTGCTAAACAATCAATTCTGATTATTAATTTCAACAGAAATCTAACATTTTTTTCAAATCCTGAGCTAAATGGATAACAGGATTCACTTACTCACCGTTTAAAAGGCGGGGTGTCGTCTTCATCCGTCATAGCTGTTAGAATGTCCGCCACCTGGTGGTGAAGCTTTGTTGGACTCATCCGCTGCATGTCACACATTGATACCCGAGGATTGAGGTACACCGTTGTGATTTTCGATTTTGTCTTCTGCAATGGCTCTATTGGAACGCCATACTTGATCACAGGCTGTGCTGGAAATTTAAGTAAGGGGTGTGACTCATCAACTGTAAAAGAAGAAAACAAATATACACACTGTGATATTTTTGTTGAAATAAAAAAAAAATAACACCAATCATACTACATCTACAATGTATAAAAATGAAAATACGAATTCCATGTACTGTAATTATACAGGGTGTTTGTCTTCAATTACGGAGGTCGTTCATACATGTATCATATGTAGTCCTCTACCACTCTGAAAAAGCTTTAAAATCCTAGTTTCCCCATAAAATAGAGTTTACAAAAACTTTTTTCTTCCACTTTTGCAAAACTATAATAATCATGCTACTTTTTCCTTTAGGTTAACGGAAGGGCCCATTCCCTCATCTGTCAAAAAAAAAGACCTGTAACTGTTATGTGCATTCTCGAAGCATTAAGAATCAAAGCACAGAAGGCGCTGAATTTGTTTGGGTCTCAGAATGTCAGAAAGGTGATGGTTGTGAGATTATAAACCAATTTCTTTTGTGGTTTGCCAGCAATGCTGTTTCCAGTGTTATAACTGTAGTAAATTGGCTATAAGGCTAATATCGACATTGATATTCAATGTTTATTTCGCTTAAACAATAAAAAACAAAATATAAAAAAATATAAAAAACTCGAGTTGCCTTAACTGGGATTTGAACCCAGACCTCTCGTTTCCTGAACGAGCGTGTAGCCCCTGGACCACCGGGAAGTTATAAGAAAACAGCCTGAAGCAAGCCACATTATTCTAAATCAGGGTTTGTAATCCTTATTTATTTCGAATTGTATTAAAATTGATTATCGATCGTCGACTGCCTAAAGTCGTCCCTGTCCTAGAGTCAACATCCTTACTTTATTTTTCAGAAAGTCTAAATAACAAATGTTCATTAAGGGGAACACAATAATCCGAAGCTTTATGGCAATAGCTAAGCAATTTTCATTGATTAAAATGATATTCATCGGCGTAACAAATTATTTTAATATAGTAGCAGAAATGTTAAAGAATTACACAATATTAGAAATCTTCGACCAATCTGGAACTATTTTTTTCTTCTCTGAGAAGGTTTAAAAATTAATGAGCCTGTCATTTGACAATCTTTACAAAGTGATTTTTTCGGCGTTAGTGTACTTATCAAGGGAAGTAACCGCTTCGAGGAGCTCGTGACAGACTACTTACGAAGCTTGCAGTCTGAAATTTCGCTACCATTATTTGTTTGGTCCAAACGACGACCCAAACAAATAAAAATTGCTCATCTCCCGTAAAACATTAGTTAAAGGGGCTCCACTGCGGCTTTTTGACATAACGGGGCTGAAAAATATTGTTTTCCGAGATTTGTGTAGCAATTGATTTAGGTCTTATCCAATAACTTGTGTGCAAAATTTTAGCTCATTCCCTTATCTTGGCTGTGTTTCCAGAGTAATCATTTTATTGTAAAAACTAGCCCAAAAAGTCGGCTAATAATCGCATATAAAATTGATTTTCAATTTAATTCTAAATATATTTCTTTGTTATCCTTCGCAAATTTTACAATTTTAAGTGCATCACTTGATATTTAATCATAAGTTTTTCATATTTATATTTTTAATGCCTTTATACCTCAGTGGAGTTCCTTTAATGACTGATTGTGTGTACTTGGCGAATATGTTATCAAATAAATAAATAAATAAATAAATAAGTATGATCCTGTTAGTAATAAGTTACAATAAGAAATAAATAGAGTACATTGTATATATCTTTGTATTACCTTCCTTTTGGGCTTGCTTGTTTAAGATATGATTCTCGATTTGTAGATCCTCCAGTTTACCCTGAAATATAAATAGTAAATAATGTATGAAAAACATGACACCGACAGAACAAAAATACGTGCCGCAAAATATTATACACCAGTCATAATAGTATTATGCTTAAGCCAAAGGTCCTACTGGTTAGCGGCGTAACTTCAAGATGTCCATGTTTCCTCATATGACACAGACTGGTGAGTGGTTCCGGTGGACTACTTAATTGTAAGCTCTTCAAAATCGAACGTAAATAAAATACGGTTTAAAGTTTAAGGTATTAGCACCCTAATGCATTACCTCCGCTTTGAAGAGTATTCAAATAGGCTAGAATTACTGTTAACTACATTGAAAATGAGGGCCATGGGTTCAATCCCCAGGTCAACTTTTTTTTTCTTTCTTTTTTTCTTTTAACATTATTTATGTATCTCTCATGTCCCATATGGAAAGAAAAAAGTGTTTAATTTTGAATTTTTAATTTATATAGGTATTTATTGGCTAAATTATGCTAAATCTAGTAATAAATATGGTACCTGATATTTTCAAAAGATAATATAATCAAAACTAGACGGTAAAAGTTTTTTATATTTTACAAGATCAACCAATATCCTTTTTTAAAAATTTAGGGAAACTTTGAAAACAGGCACTCATTTGGGTAAATTTTAAGAATTTTTTGAATTAGGCTCCTAAAGTAGAAAAATGGTCAGACATGAGGTAAAAATGGGTGGGGCAGGGTAACATTTTTATACAGATTTCATAAATTTTAAGTAGAAACCATAATTTTGCTTATGTGGATTGTTAGCTGAAGGGTACTATTTGTTTCGTACCAAAAATTCATGGGAAAACATTTTTCATTAGAATGTTATTGCAGATTATTTAAAGGTTCCTCATTTCTAAAAAAAGGGCCCTCATAACATCCTAGCTTGAGTTCAGAAAAGTGGCCATAACTTGATTTCCGTACGGTAAACTTTGTTTAAATTTTGCATACAGGTGTACTTTAAGGTATACATCTGACCTATGATGTCAATTCTTATTAGTTCCTGATAGTGCCCATTAGGGTCCTAATACCTTAAACTACAATGTTTCTATGTTGGATAAACAAACAAAAAATCTGACAATTGTGTAAAATCTGCATTAATACTTTGGAAGACGTCTTACGTCTTGACTTCCTATCTACAACTAACAAAAAACCTTAATCAATTGTCATTGTAACTAAAATGTTATGTTCTAAAACTTTTATATCTTTCGTTCTAATCCATTTCATCATTGTATATATTGAATGATTGTATATTATGTACTGTGTATGATTATGAATAAAATATGTTTAAACTAAAACTTCTGGTCAGCAGTTACCATAAAAATACTGTTGCTCAAATGTGAAATTAAGGATACTTGTTTTCCAAATTCATGTTTGACTAGATTCTGCGTGACTCACGCAGATCTATATACAACTTTAGTTTAACGCGGCATCATCGATTGGATCGGAACAAAAGCTCATTTTTTTATTTTTATTTTTTTTTTTTTTTTAGATTTAATTTTCAATTTTTGTATCCTATCTTTTATACTTGTTTTTTTTTTTCATATAGGCATTAGGCAGTAAATTAAATAGCTAATAAAGTCTTCAAAAGAATGGTTATCAGGATCGCATTTAACGATATTTGACGACGCGTTTTACTCAAGACATTGACGTCGTTACTAAGCCACGTTGTCGTTGCCGCCAAAGCATTAGCAGCAGAGATTATTCAATTAGCAGTTTACAGCGATATTTAACGATTTTATTCAGTTATGGAGGAAGAATATGTACCGAAAGTATTTATCCAGATAAAAGATGTAGGGTGAAGAAGTAAGTGAAATTTCAATTATTTCATCAGCTTTGTAAGAAAAGAGAAAAATCTTTAAACAAATCGCCTTATTTAGAGCCTCTTAAACTACATTACTTTCTGCATAATCCCTAATACTATGATAAATATATTAGATCTTAATGAATTTTAAAAAGCCTTAAATTTAAGGGGGACAAAAATCACTTAAAGTGACTCCGCTGAGTTTCAAAAGCCTAAAATCATAACATTTGAATTTCTTACATAAATGAGCTGACTTTGAAATAAATTTAAAATCGTATTTTTATGCTCTTCGTCTTAACCCGATTTGAGTGAACAGCGTTTAAACGCTTTTCATTTTGGGTCATTTTTTACAATTTGAATAATTATTCTGAAAAAAAACCGAAGTGCGCGAATGATCTGAATTTTTGCACAAAGATAAGTGGTCTGAACCTACATCAAATGGTACATTTATCAGGAAAAATCTTTTCAGTCCCATCATGTCACAAAAACCTCAGTGTAGTCCCTTTAAAGTATCATATTCTTACTGCTTACTAACTTTGACAGAACATACTGGCATGTGAGAAAGGATTGAAAACCTAACTACATGTATGTAAATAGCAAAAATCAACAAACAAGAGCTAGGTTTGCTTGATTCAGTAATAACATTTTTATACCGCCTCCGTGGTCGAGGGGTTAGAGTCGATGACTTCTAATCCAGTGGCCTCTCTGGCGTGGGTTAGATCCCCCGGGAGATGCTTTGGTAGTTTAGCACGGAGGAAGGTAGTCTTAGTACTGGTGTAACTCTCCAGGAAGATGGTTAGGAAACTACCCGCCTATATGACTGAAATACTGTTGGGAAAAGACGTAAAATGAAACAAACAAACAATCTCGTCTGAATTTTCAGAAAATTTTAGATGTTTTCATTATTAAGTCGACTTTCCAGGAATACCTGAGGCACAATGGGCACTAGACTCAATAGTTCGATTAATTATCACAGGAACTTAAAATTCTATCAATATTAATGATAATATCCAAAATATGTATACAGTGTACACCCTATACAGTATAAATAAACAATTATTGGGCTAGAACGGGCACAGGTCTGAGTACAACCATCGACGTTCTGTAAGCTACTGCAATCGCAACTAATCGGCCCTTTCCGTCAGTCTTCGGATAAGGACTAAAAAGTAGTATTATAGATAATAGCCGAGGCAGACCTTTCCGAATGCTACTGTAGCTGGATAGCTTGAAAGTCTTCCTCACGTGAAAAAATCTTTATCCACTGAGTTTGACTACTCTACAGAATAACAACGGGACAAACTCTCCGTACAGTACCAGTAGCGGTCACTTCCGCTGATCAGTAAATAACCAGTGGTGAGTGCGCTTTAAATTTGATGAGTTTTGCCGATCCTACAGTCTATAAAATTCAAAAGAAATATAGATAAAATCTACTTCTTTTCAAAAAGCAATGTGAAATCTAACCAAACACTTAACAGGTTTCTAAATCAGTAGCAAACAGAAATCTAGATAAAACAAAACAATTCTTATCTTACATGTTTTGCTTCCACTTCTTTTATAGCATTTTCCCTCTGTGTTTTCCGAACTGCCGTGTTCCTAACAACTTCTGATAGAAAATCGGGGTGATCACGTCTGAAAAAGTCATGTTTGTAAATAAAAGTAGCACCATCTTGTTGATTTTTCGGGCCATTGGTTGGAATCTTACGAAATCCGTAGATATTTAGCTGTCGAATGAAACTTTGAAAATTTGACGTCTTGAATAAAGCTCCAGTTTTCAAATATTGATCCTCGAATTTCTTTCTTTCCACAATAATTGAATCTCCGTCTAAATCCCACGAGATAGCTCCCGATCTGCAGCTGTTTACAATCCTCCATAATTTTGCAGGAAATTTCAAAGTAACGCCATCAATCACTTGCGGTGGAGATTCGGGAAATAGTTCCGTCATAACTCATTAACTGATTGGCAAATTACCGTTTTAGAATATTGTTAAGGTGTTCTAGAATGCAAATGCACAAGGAAATATTCCAAGAACGCAAACTTCCTTCGGACGAGAAACTATTGATATTTACATGTGACGTCACTAGTGACGTAATCGTGAGCATCTAATGACGTCATAATCTTAAAACTAATTACTCTTGCAGGTGGGTTGTTCAAATGATGTAGGTTCAATACTATATTTATTGAGTTGAGAAAGATCTAATTTGCGGGCTTCTTATAAAGCTTTACGAATATAATACTCTTAAAAAAGAAAAGGTTACTGTAAAAGAAAGAGAATTTATGACAGGCTTAAATTAGTTGCCATAACATTTTACACGTATATTTCTGCTCTAGGCATATGACGTCAAAATATTTAAATTGCACGATGTGTCATATGTAACATAATAACCGAGCCGGAATAGAAAAACGTGTATGTGAAATTAATCTATGCAAACTTATTTTACTTTCTTTATTTAAAGATCCTAAGAAAAAACAGATGCTAAATGTAAATGACTTATTTTTGTAGTGAGTTTAAGAAATACATTTGTATTGCACATAAGGTGCACATTGAGGTGCACTAGAAGTGCACATATATTGAACACTAAGTGCACTTTGTGTAATCTTATGTGTGAACTCAACTGTATCAGGTTATTCAGGTACGTATGTTAATATACGTACCTGACTGTATATATGAGCATACAGATTTAATGTATTCAAAATTATGATGAGTCATGATCTCAAAAAAAAAATTGTTTCTTTCATTCATTGTTGTCTTTTTTTAGGGGAGAGAACGAGTGGGGTGATAAACTTTATTTGATTTCATTCCATATCATCCATTTTGCTTATGTTTTATGAGTAGAGGTTAATGTATGGTGTAAGACCTGTATTTAAGACCTTTAAACAGTTATACTTATTCTCGCAAATCTGAGACCTTAATCTTTTTGATGGCTGCATGCATATACAATCACGAACTTTAATTTGTAATTTAAGTTCGTGATACCATAAAGTTAGAATGACAGTTTTTTTAACAAATGAATGAAATAAATTCCTATCATTACAGTAATAATATAACTAATACAAAGCAGCATCAGAAATTTTAAGAAATATTTTCAAAGTACATATTTAACTACATGTATAGAGGATATTGAATGAGTGTAAGTTTAATACTGAATTTATTGCACGAGTTGGATAGAAATATTATGCGAGCCTCTGGCGAGCATAATGTTATTTTATTCAACGAGTGTAATAAATTCAGTAATGAACTTACACGAATTTAATATTCTATTTATCGCATACCCATAATAAATTCAGTAATGAACTTAAACACGAATTTAATATTCTATTTATCACATACCCAAAATAAAGACAGTTTAAAGTGAAATAAGAGGCATTTTTCATTGACGCGCCTATAGTATAACGCTAACATTTAGCGCGTCTTTACACTATGTTTGTATAACGCTAATGACGTCACGTCAAAATATATGCACGGCCGTGCAATTATACCATATTTACGGAGTCGCAAAATCGGCACGAGTGTGTGATAAATACAATTACTTAATACCTATAACAATGTCGCTGTTGTTTGTTATGTTCCTTTTTGGGATAGGGATTTCTAAGTAATAGATCTAGCTATTACAGAAGTAAAATTCGTCTGTAAAAATCAGGGTTTTAAGAAATTTGATAGATATAGATACTTATCTTAACTTTTTTACAAATTTATGTCTTTCCTTATGTTATGACAGATTAATTAGTGGATTTGTGCACACTTATTTCCGTAATGAATACCGTAAGTAGAGCAGCTTGAATATTTGTATTATTCTATATTATACATGTATATTATATTCCAGAATGAGATATGTAACGTAAGGACAGAGCTGACAACGCTTTATCTTTGATTCGTTCCAAAATAAAATCTCGAAAAAATCAACATCCGGTCAAAAATTAATCAAAGTCACCTGATTAAATGCAGGTAAATTCTTCTAAATTGTTCTTAAAACTCAATTTCCGTAGTAGCAGAGAACGAATAGATTAATGTGTTTTTAAAAAGTTGTTGTTGACAAACAAGAACTACTACATCTAACATTTGTCAAATTATATACTAATTAATAATTCGGATAGAATCAAGTTCGGATATTCATACCAAGTTTGGATTCAGAGTCAACTCGTCCCGTGGTCAACTCGTCTTGTGGTCAACTCGTCACCTTTTTGGTCAACTCGTCCCCTATATTTTATTATTATTTGTTTTTCATATATTTCATAAATTATTATACAGTACTGGTTTGGGAGATAAACTCGGCCGAAAATCAGTGTTTTGGGGGCATATTTCATTTATTTGTTTACGTATTTTGATGAATCTTGCACCATAATAAACTTCAGCTCTTCGATTTTCCGGTATCACCATAAAAGTTATATTTAGAAACATAACGGGTAATTTTGAGAGGCCCTGGAAGAGGTACGTAAAAATGATATTTTTAACGCGCGCGAGTAGATAATTCTGGCTCTTTGTTTTTCTTCTTAAATGAGTAAGTTAAAACGTAAAATAACATGTTTAGACATTTTATTATTTCTTTGCTGTTCATTTATGTCAAATAAAAAATATTTGTTACCAAAATTGTTGAGCATTACGTTAGTATAATGAATATCTTAAAATCTATAATAACGTGCGATATTTATATGCAACATACTATGTAACATATAAATCATTTTTACGTAAAAACACATGCATTCCCATTTATTAACGTATAACCAAATATGTAGTTAAAGAATTAGTGATTCAAATTTCTTTTTGCTTAGCTTAACAGAGTGAAGAAGAAATTAATTAAGTGGTATTCAACCTACACATTAACATATAAAAGGAGCATTTAACATCAGTCTTTCAATCCATTCCACTTAAAGATTACAATTGTGTAATAAGCCTTTTTTCTGAGTTAGCAAGACAAAAGTGAGTCTGAATTTCATCTACAAAATGTTTACGTAAACGTCGTCTGCTTTACCGGTAGTCGGTCAATATATAAAAGTACCCATGTGCAGGCCTCAACATGAGCATCTACTGCACATGCGCACAACAATGAGATTCCCGTACTTTTTATAGGCATGTTTTGTAAACAAACAGGTAAAAGTCTGTGTTATTTTTTAAATATCTTACCAAACTTGACAAAATTTCCAGATATTGTCGAATTCCAGCGATAGTACGAGATGGTGAGCTTGATTAGATTAAAAATTCCGATAACTCGATTTAATTATAAAAAGCTGAGTTTATCAACCAGCCGAAGTTATCTCCCCAACCAGTAGACTTTTAAAAAACTTTATATAAAAAATTGAATTGGACATTTTTTTACACTTTTCATATGCGAAAATGGTTATTTAGAGGTCTTTATGCAATAACAAGTATATATATATGCATTATCTGACAACTTGGTTATTTATTAAATTACAAACAACAAAAAATCAAAACAAACAAACTCGAAGACGATCAATAGCAATAACATTTTATGTATTAAAACATGTTTCATATGCAATGATGAAATATCATACAGTATGTCTTTTTTGTCAAGATTATTTCAGGATAAGTGAAATATTTTTTATTGTAAGTAAACCAGACGGTTTAAAATTATTTGATATTTTTTGGCTTTTTCATTTAACAAAACAATCAAACATTTTATATTATTTTAATGTAGTTGTTAATTAAATATATCATGACACATGCCCTTTGTTACCAAATTAAACACCTAGTAATTTGATAATAGGATTAACAACATAATAATGTGGTTGGATACGTATTTATATATTTAAAGAATGCATGTCTTTTAATTGAAATTATACAAATTGCGTGAAAATCGTGCCAAAGGTTGTTATAAGTTTTTATTCTCCAAATGTTGAATTTGTTTTTGATGGTGTATGGTCAAATATATGAAAAAATGTTGATTAAATACAATTAATACATTAAATACGATGACTTGTATAATACAAGAAATTCTCGACCTCGGTTTATTACAGCTCCTGTAAAGATTTATTTATCAAAATTCAATATTAATCTTTACTAATTATTAAATGGTAATTGGATATTTGTAATTACTTTATCGCTTAATGTTTTCAATCAGTTAATATCCACTGCAAATATTGTTGTTTTAATAAGTTTTTAGCACTTCTAATTTCTGTTAATCAGTCGTCAGTCTTTAATCCATTCAGGGATGCGGTAAAAATCAAAGAGATGGGCAAAATTTTAGTTTTAATTATCATTAAAACTCCAATAAATTAAACATTCAATTTGTACTTGATTGAATGTTTGCAAACTTACCTGTCTTTGTAGTTTTACATCAAAGCTAAGCATGTGCGCTTAGATAAAGAACATTAAAATGCACATAAAAAAGACGTTATTTTATTAATAATTCGATTTCAATCAAATTCATTAAGATTTTACATAAAAGTACTATTTAAAGACATTGATTTATAACATAATAGTGACAAGTTGATCAGAAGTAAAGGATGAGTTGACCATATAAGGGACGAGTTGACTCTTTGAGGACAAGTTGACTAAAAGTAGGGGAAGAGTTGACCAAAAAGATGACGAGTTGACCACAGGACGAGTTGACCACGGGACAAGTTGACCGGATTGCCCAAGTTTGCATATAGACAATGATTAATTGTAACTGTGTACATCCTTATTATGGTCAAATATTGAAATTATAGGGGATGCTAGTCCTGAAGCTAGTAAATTGCCCCCAAACAATAGTGATTAAAATCTACCGACAAGTGGTGAGCTTGATGAAGGCAAGATGAGCAAAGTCCTCCAAAGGCTTATCTGTTTATTGGCTTAGCTGACTAAGGGCTTCTTCCCCGCTGGAAATGTTTTCAAAATATTAAAGTTTTTAGCTAAAATTCTAACTACATCAAGTTTTCTCTTCCCTTTTGCTACATACCATGCTATTTTCCCCGAAATTTAAGGGAAGGGCACCTTCCCCTTGTGAAAAAAACTCCTGTTATGGATTGACATGCACACATATTGCTTTATCTGTTGTGAAAATATATAAATTTATACTAATTTTCTCAAAATATTTATTCCAGATCACTAACTGTTAAAGAGATGGGATAACTTAAATTAACAACAAAATGGCTTCACAACTTGATGAATGCGAAAATGAACATGCCTTACTGCATTCTGAGTCAAATGGTGACACAAGGTAATAATGAAAGAGCAACAAAAAGTGGAAACTATAGTGTCATTAATGAACATAAGAAAATACAGAATTGTTTTTTATCACATACCTGGGCTGATTTTGCAGCTCCTTCAAAATGGTATTGCACGGCTGTGCATATATTTATACCCCCAAAAACGAAGTTTGGGGGGGTATATAGGAGTCACCCGGTGGTCGGTCGGTTGGTCGGTCGGTCCAGCGGTCCGTTGCATTTTCCTTGTCCGGAGCATAACTTGAAGACTAATGGTTGGAATTCAATATAACTTCATACAATGGTCAAGCACATTGAGAGGAAGTGCAGTGCACAAGAACCATAACTCCATCTTGACTAATTACAGAGTTATTGCCCTTTGCTACTTTTCCTTGTCCGGAGCATAACTTGAAAACTACTGGTTGAAACTCGAAACAACTTCATACAATTGTCAAGCACAATAAGGGGAAGTGCAATGCACAAGAACCATAACTCTATCTAAAGTAATTACAGAGTTATTGCCCTTTGTTATTTTTCCATTGCTTTCTTTTGTCCGGACTATAACTTGAAGACTAATAGTTGGAATTCAATATAACTTCATACAATGGTCAAGCACATTGAGAGGAAGTGCAGTGTACAAGAACCATAACTCCATTTTGACTAATTACAGAGTTACTGCCCTTTGTTACTTTTCCTTGTCCGGAGCATAACTTGAAAAAAACTGGTTGAAACTCTAAAACAACTTCATACAATTGTCAAGCACAATAAGGGGAAGTGCAGTGCACAAGAACCATAACTCTATCTAAAGTAATTACAGAGTTATTGCCCTTTGTTATTTTTCCATTGCTTTCTTTTGTCCGGACTCAAACTTGAAGACTTATTGTTGGAATTCAATATAACTTCATACAATGGTCAAGCACATTGGGAGGAAGTGCAGTGTACAAGAACCATAACTCCATTTTGACTAATTACAGAGTTACTGCCCTTTGTTACTTTTCCTTGTCCGGAGCATATATTGAAAACTACTGGTTGAAACTCTAAAACAACTTCATACAATTGTCAAGCACAATAAGGGGAAGTGCATTGCACAAGAACCATAACTCTATCTAAAGTAATTACAGAGTTATTGCCCTTTGTTATTTTTCCATTGCTTTCTTTTGTCCGGACTCAAACTTGAAGACTAATTGTTGGAATTCAATATAACTTCATTCAATGGTCAAGCACATTGAGAGGAAGAGCAGTGTACAAGAACCATAACTCCATTTTGACTAATTACAGAGTTACTGCCCTTTGTTACTTTTCCTTGTCCGGAGCATAACTTGAAAACTACTGGTTGGAATTCAAAACAACTTCATACAATGGCCAAGCACAATAAAGGGAAGTGCAGTGCACAAGAACCATAACTCCATTTTGACTAGTAATTACACAGTTATTGCCCTTTGTTACTTTTCAATTGCTTTTATTGTCCGGAGCATAACTTGAAGACTACTAGTTGGAATTCAATATAACTTCATACAATGGTCAAGCACATTGAGAGGAAGTGCAGTGCATGAGAACCATAACTCCATCTTGACTTATGACAGAGTTATTGCCCTTTGTTACTTTTCCTTGTCTGGAGCATAACTTTAAAAATACCGGTTGGAATTCAATACAACTTCATGCAGTTGTCAAGCACATTAAGAGGAAATGCAGTGCACAAGAATTATAACTCCATTTTGACAAATTACAGAGTTATTGCCCTTTGATACTTTTCCTTGTCTGGAGCATAACTTAAAACATACTGGTTGGAATTTAAAACAACTTCATACAATGGTCAAGCACAATAAGAGGAAGTGCAGTGCACAAGAACCATAACTCCATTTTGACTAATTACAGAGTTACTGCCCTTTGTTACTTTTCCTTGTCCAGAGCATAACTTGAAAACTACTGGTTGGAATTCAAAACAACTTCATACAATGGTCAAGCACAAGAACTATAACTCTGTCCAGAGTAATTATAGAGTTATTGCCCTTTGTTACTTTTCCATTGCTTTTTTCTTGTCCAGAGCATAACTTGAAAACTACTAGTTGGAATTCAAAACTATTTCATACTATGGTCAAGTATATTGAGAGGAAGTGCAGTGCACAGAAAGCATAACTCTTTTTTGACTAATTTAAAAGTTTTTGCCCTTTGTTACTTTTTATTGTCCAGTGCATAACTTGAAAATTAATGGTTGGAATTCAATGAAACTTTATACAATGGTCAAGGGCAGTGAGATGAAGTGCAGTGCACAAGAACAATAACTCTATTTGGACTAATTACAGTTATTGCTTTTGTTACTTTTTTGTCCAGTGCATAACTTGAAAACTAGTAGTTGGAATTCAATACAACTTCATACAATGGTCAAGCGCAATGAAAGGAAGTGCAGTGTACAATAGCCATAACTCAATCTTCAGTATTTATAGAGTTATTGCCCTTTGTTCCTTTTCCTTGTCTTTCTGGACTTCTTACAGAGTAATCCAATAAAACTTCATCAATGGCCAACCACATTGAAAGGAAATGCAACATACAAGAACCACAACTATCTTTAATTGCCCACAACCATAACTCTGTTTCAATTCTTTACAAGGTATTCTGTTACTAGTAACATCCTCATTTCCGAAGCAGTCTTGCAGGGGGTATTAATCACATTTAGTGATAGTTCTAGTTTTATGTGATGTCATTTGCGTTATACAAACATCGTGTAAAGATGCATTAAATGTAAGCATCAATAAAAAATAATTCTTTTGCACTTTAATCAGTCTTTATTTTAGGTATGTGATAAATAGAATATTATATTCGTGTAGGTTCATATATAACTGAATTTATTGAACTCGTTGAATAAAATCATTTTTTACTTGCCAGTGACTCACATAATATATTTATATTAAACTTGTTCAATAAATTCAGTATTAAACCTATACTCATTCAATATCCTCTATTTATTAGCTCACCTGAGCACACAACACTCAGATCTTGAGTTTGTTATCCAATTCCTTTTAAAACAACATTTCCTAAACCTCTTTCAAGAGGGATATTGACCAAACTTCACAGGACTGATCCTTAGGTAGTCTTCTACAAAAGTAATATAAATGGGTCCAGTCTGATTCATAAGTAGGTCACAGGAGCTAAAAATAGACTTTAATAATGAAATCTTTAAAAGCCTTTTCTCAAGAACTAAAATGCCCAGTGCTTAGATATTTGGCATGATGCATCATCTTGTGGTCTTCAACAAACTTCAACATTAACAATTAATTTTGTTCAAAAATGGCTCCTGCTCCAGGGCTATGTCTTGGGGGTCACTTAGTTTTAATACATAGTTTTATTCAGTATGTAGCTGTGAAAAGTCTGTAGCACTACCGGTAATTCTAAAGCTGTTTTTCAAAAATGAACAGAATATTTTGTCAGGTTGACTTTAACTGTCAAGGTTTTTAAGTTAGATTTCAGACACATTAAAGTTACATAAGCTTATTATTGACCAACTCTATACTTGTGCACTATTTTAAGGACACCTAGGTAGATTCTAAATATAGCTTATGTAATCTTTGTTGATATTGCTTCCTGCCATGAAAAAATAATGTTGGCACAAGATAAAAATCATTTATCACAAATTGAAATGATATAAAATATTCATGCTCTTTTACAGGGATGTTCCGAGATCAGTCAATGGGGAAGTTCATTCAAGAAATACATCAGCAAATAAAAGTCCACATAGGAATGAGCCAAAACTATCCCTGTCAGAATACCATACATCTTTAAGCTCCTCAGGGGAGGAAACTCCGCTAATATCCAGTCAGGAACAGACAACTCCAAAAATTGCTCAAAAAGATAATACAGTGAGAGTAACAGAAATGGAATCCTTTCCTACAACTAGTACCCCTATTAGGGGAGATATTAATTTAGATACATGTGCTGGTGCTGTAGGATTTTCACCTGTAACTCGTCAAGGTACTGGAAGTACTAACAATTCTAGAAGTGCTGATAATAGTGAATTTGTAGAACGTAGAAAGAAAAGAGTCAGTTTTGTAGATCCACTAGATGTGAAAGTGCCTTTAATTGGGTATGAAGTTATGGAACAAAGAGCTAAATTTACAGTAAGTTTTAAAAATTAATCCATTAAGATAATATGCAGAATGACATTAAGAATGTATCTTAGGATTTAATTAGATGTAGATCTTATCCATGAATATTTAAGACTTCAAAATCAGTCTGGTTAAAAAAGAGGAGGGAAATATTTAAGCATAATTATAACTAAAACATACAAATCAAGTCTTCTTTGATATTCCTTCCAATGTATCGTTGAATTGAATGTGTCTAATTATCAAAACTGCAGTGGCAGAGTTAAAGTCTGTCTCTTCCCTAAGGTATGTCTTAAAGCAACAGACAGTTTTGTTCTGGTGTTAGAACTTGTGAGTTGACTAAGTTCATCTCAGTGGACCACTGCTGGCAACATTTTGTGCCTTTATAATTAGACTTCAGACTTGTCACCTTGGACAGTTTAGTACTACAGCTAAGGTCCTCAGAATTATCAAAGCCCTTAATCATGACTATATAATGCAATGGATTTGCTCCTGTCTCTTAATAACTATTTGATTAATCCCAATGTATATTTTATTTTTTCAAATTAGTCCAAACTATTATTTGATAGTTCATGATTAAATATTATTTGAACTGTGATGATTGTTAATGATTAGTATCATTAGAACTATTATGCAATAATGTTATACAAAGCACATGTCTGATTTTCTTCATTAAATATTTTGCTCATTTTAATCAGCCAATTTTTTGACCACATTACAGGTGTTTAAACTACATGTACATAAAGGCACCAGTGATAACTGGTTTGTGTTTCGTCGCTATACAGATTTTGTCCAACTACAGCAGAAGGTTTGGTCATAATTGTCATTTCTAAGTTATATACACATATTTTTTTATTACCAATAAAGAATAAAAATTTTGAGTTATTTAGAGCAGGCTAAAACAGTTACAGAATCATGACACAAGGTTTTTTTGGCTTTAATGCTAAGAGTGTCTTTCATAGCCATGTGACAGGCACTATGAATTCTTTCATATGTGGAAGCTTAATATAAACCAGCTGGCTTACAGAAGATCATGAAGGTTCTACTAAGGTGCCAATTTGTAAAATAATTTATAAACGGCAATGGTCTTCTCCCACCATTAAAGCTGGAAAGTTGCCATATTATCACTATTCTGTTAGTGTATGGAAACTTAAAGTAATATTGTACAATTCCAAATTCAAAGCTGAGCATTTCCATCCTATAAATGCAATAGGGACAGAGTTGAAATCTATAATTTACATATAAACAAGATGTCCTTGTCTTTTGCCAGCTGAAGATTTTGTTCCCAATGTTCAGACTAAAACTACCTCCAAAACGTTGGTTCAAGAACAATTACGAGAAAGATTTTATAGAAGATAGAATGTTAGGACTCCAAGCGTTTATAGACAGTCTTCTTTGCCATTCAGATCTATGCAATTGGTAAGGCATCTTTTATAACTTCGTTTTTTAGGTTAAACCAACACACTACCAGATTTATATGCTTTTTTCTAATGAAAAACTACATTATTAAGTGTTTTAAATGTTATATTGTCAGTTAAAGAAAGAAAACAATTTTAGTCTGTGTACTGGTTGGGGACCACCAAAACCGGACAACCACCAAACCCGGACGGCCTCGAAAATGCTTAATTTAGTATTTTCTTTGTTCAGTAATTGTCAGTCACTTTTTTATCAACAATAAGTGCATGTTTCTTTTAAAAATAAGTAAATAAATTTATTTCAACCTCCGTAAATGGTAATATTTCAAGAATGTTGACGTTGAAATTCGGGGGGTCAAGAAAGCAATGCCTGACCTCATATGCCAGCTATAATCATTTGCAGAGTGAATAATAGAATATCCAAAACTTCAGCATTTGTTGCTGACATATTGTATATCATGTTACAAATCAAAAATCAAAACACCCAAGCTTTTATCTGAATTAAATCACATCATGTACATATCTGTCCGGACACATGGTACTGTAGTGTAGACAATTTAGGTAATTTTGATACCCTCCTTGTCGAGCCTCAGATATAAGTGTCAATACAATCAGAAATAAACAAACTAGTTTGTTAGTTAGGAGAAGAACCTAGCTGAACTTTGTCAATTGTTTTGGTCTCTAGGTTAAAAATTATGAAATCTATACAGAAAAATGTTCCAAAAGTGTCCGGTTGATGGTCTCCGACCAGTAAGGCATTTGCAATCCACGTTTAGTAAATTTACTTAAATTTATCAAAATAATATAAACAAAAATAGCCATTATGAGGTTACTAACAAAAGTTCTGCCCAATTTCCCATATACAATGTACCAGTAATGTGTTAAGCAAGAACTGGATTGTAAATATTTATACATAAATGCATTGATTGTTTAAATTAATTCATTTCTAATGTTTGAATTTTTGAAACTGTTTTGTTGTCAGGACTCTTGCTGCTTTAAGCATTACATGATAAAATTACCAGGCTGGGGATCTGGCAAAGCTCTAAAAATATTTATCAATTTTAATTTGGTTAGTTCTTTCATAGTCAAGTTGAGCTGAATTGACTTTATATTTTAAAAGATTAACTGACAAAATGGTGTTTGACCAACAGTTGATATTGGAAAATGAATAAAATTTTAAATCTGCCTAAAATCTAAAAAGACTGCCCCACTCTTTTTATAAACTAAGGGTTACATGTAAATTCTAATAGATATTTACAGAAATTTCGTTGGGATCTCTGCATTATTTAGTGTTTATGCGAACTTAATTATTAAATAAAAAGGAATTATGGCAAAATGAAAACTTACTTTGATATTCACCCGTTCACTCATTGTATACCATTGGATTGGCATAATGTCACTTTAAAGTATTTTGTACCATCACACATTTTTACTTTAAACACTTGTTAAAGTCTATCATTTCCAGGCAAGGGTCCATTGATTTTCGTCTTGGATTTTAACAAAATTTGGCCCCTTTTCAAATCTGGATGTGACACTACCTAATGCTACCGTACCCTTTATTTCTAAATTCTTTTTCAAGTAGAGTTTTATCAATATATAAGAAAATTCAAATGTTAAGAATATGAAACTTGTTACATTTACAGTATTCCAGTTCAGGAATTTTTCTGTTTTCGGGACCCGCCAGGACCTCATGACAGTGTAGAGGAAAGCAGGGTAATAATTGTACAATTAATTATTTAACTGGATACTTGTAACAAAATAAAAATATTTCTTTTTTTTACATCGCTAGTTTTATGCTGCTTTGAGAACTACTTGTTGTTAGGTTAGTCTTAACCGCTGTGTCAGAGATTGAATGTCAGGTTTGTATTTCCTGATCTCCGATCAGAAAATACAAAAATTGTTTGTGTTTACCAAACACATTCTTGTTTTATATACTGATATCTCCTACACATTGAATGAATTGTTTTAAAGTAAAGCATGGTAAATCCATTACACAAATTCAGCTGCAGGTTAAAGTTTAAGTTTGTCATGACAGCTGAATGAAGACATCATTGATGTATTTTACTCACACCTTCTTATTGGGTTACAATGAAATCCAATGCTTGTGTACATACACATTTATACAAACACAATGATTATCCTTTTGTTAGTTGTTAGATACATGTATCATATAAATGTTTGCAGGCATATTGTGATGAGCTGGAAGATGCTGTGTATAACCTCAAGAAAGAAATTCACGCCAAAGATACAGAAATGGAATTATTGCGTGAAGAATTGAGTCTGTTTAAATCCCAAGTAGAAATGCTGTCAAGGGCACTCCGGTAAATTTAGAGCTTTCATATAGCAGATATGTTACAACTTAGTTAATAAATGTTACCTTCCCTTTTTGAATCACTAAATGCAATGTTTGATCACAATTACCCGACCTGACTTGAGCTTGTAACCAAAACACTGGTAGGCAAGGGCTTCAAATTTAGCATTTTATGGAAAAGTAATGTTTTTTTAAGAGAGTTTTAGTCACCAAGAACACATAGATGTTAACATTATTGTAGAAGTCTGAGACTGCACAGTGAACTAGAATATGACATGTGACATCAAAAAGTGCCTGATAGGAACTGTCTCAAATAAATCTTGTCTATGCTTTCATATATCTCCTAGGGGCGTCTGTTGCGGAGTGGTTAAGGTCGTTGACTTCAAACCACTTGCCCCTCACCGCTGTGGGTTTGAATCCCAACAGGGACTTTGGATTCTTTCATGTGAGGAAGTTATCCAGCTAGCTTACGGAACGTCGGTGGTTCTACTCAGGTGCCCGTTCGTGCCTGAAATAATGCACGGAGGGGCACCTGAGGTCTTCCTCCACCAGTAAAGCTGGAACGTCGCGATATGACCTATACTGTGTCGATGTGACGTAAAACACAATCAAACAAACAAATATATCTCCTAATTCTTTTTCTTTTTTTTAAGTGATCTTAGTATGTGGAAATCACACACATTATCGTGTAAATTACAAATCTTATTTTCTGTACATATTGTTATGCAACTTTGTCTTTTTATAGGGAAGTAAATGCAAATGGTGCTTCAAATGTAGTAACAGTTCCCTCCCCTACAGATTCATTGGCTGAATGTGACTTCATGGCTCCGGAAGCTGACCAATCAAAACCCATGTCTCTTAAAGATGAGATTAGCCAATCAGAGGCAATAAATTTGAAACTAGCCAACCAATTAGATATAAGTACTGAAGTGAATGTGAAAGGAAAAGGAAATATTTTCAAAAAGAAGGAAAAGCCTACACAGCAGAGATCTGGTGGTGTAAAGCTTCCACAACCAACTTGATGTTGTAAATGCTTAAAAAAATTGCCTTTGTTTTTAATTATTGCTGATGTATTCTTGATATTATGTTTATTAACTGCTATTCGTAAATGTGATATAGTTTTACAAGTGCTACTTATTTATTTGCTAGCCATGATATATTAAATTACTTGTATTGTAAGCAATTGTGACCATAATATGTTGAAAAAGGTTGTTTTGAGTTACTCCACAGGTAGAAAATATAGTATTTTAGTTTGTTAATTGATGCTTTTTTTTGTTTTTTATGTGAAAAGGGTAGAGCTTTTTTTTTGTGTAAAAAATCATATTTTAGTGCTGTTCATTTAAAAAGGGTAGATTGATAGGGACTGGTAGAGATTATAAACTGAAACATGTTTTGATTGTGGTTAAATGCATTTAAGTTTAAAAAATAAATGATGAAAATACATTGAGCTTGCATTTACAATACTGTACAATCATTATGTGTGAATAGGTCAATCCATGAATTTAAGATCTGATAAAATTTATTGCATCTACTGTAAGGTTATGTTTGCATTTTACAATTTACAATTTTTCAATAACAGACAAACTACATATTCAATAATCCATGGAAATGTCCATTTTGGCAAAATCGCAAAATTTCATGCCACAATTTTGATTTTTCAGTTTTTCATTTTATCAAGAAGCGATGAGGGTTTTTGTGTTGTTGATTTTTCTTCCATAATATTTTAATTTTTCTGTTTGACGGCTTGCTAGGTGATAGGAATTAGAATTGTAGATCATGCGGTGCTTAGTTTTATTTTCTGTAGGCAATACAATGTACAGTACACGTTTCAAGGTTGTAATCTTTTTTTTACACAATTTTTAGCTCGACTATTTGATAAGAATAAGTAGAGCTATTGTAGTCACCCGAGCGTCCGCGTCGGCGTAACCACTTATGTTAAAGTTTTTGTAATAGTTCAAATATTTTCAAAGTCCATTGACATATGGCTTTGAAACTTTGCACACTTGTTCACCATCATGACCCCAACCTGTAGACAGGAGGAGGTAACTCTATCAAGCATTTTGACAGAATTATGCCCCTTTTTCAACTTAGAATTTATGTTAAAGTTTTTGTAATAGTTCAAATATTTTCAAAGTCCATTGACATATGGCTTTGAAACTTTGCACACTTGTTTACCATCATAACCCCAACCTGTAGACAGGAGGAGGTAACTCTATCAAGCATTTTGACAGAATTATGCCCCTTTTTGGACTTAGAATTTACGTTAAAGTTTTTGTAATAGTTCAAATATTTTCAAAGTCCATTTACATATGGCTTTGAAACTTTGCACACTTGTTCACCATCATAACCCCAACCTGTAGACAGGAGGAGGTAACTCTATCAAGCATTTTGACAGAATTATGCCCTTTTTTCGACTTAGAATTTACGTTAAAGTTTTTGTAATAGTTCAAATATTTTCAAAGTCCATTGACATATGGCTTTGAAACTTTGCACACTTGTTCACCATCATGACCCCAACCTGTAAACAGGAGGAGATAACTGTATCAAGCATATTTTTTTACTGTCAAGCACTAAGAATAGTCGAGCGTTGCTGTCCTACTGACAGCTCTTGTTGTCTTTCGTAGAGTTATTACTGTATACAAAAGATAATTTTGCTTTGTTGATATTTTATGTATTTCAAAATCCAGTGTGTTCAGTTTGTTCCAGGTTGTAATGTAATATGTTTGGCTAGTTAGCTTGTCAGTTTGGAAGATAAAGTCGAGCTAGTATGATCGCTATGGCGTCATCATTGTTGCCATCGTCATCATTGTCATTCTTAATACTTAAATTTAAGCCATTACTAATATAATTTTAAAGCTTTCAATATGAAACTTTGATACTTGCTTATTATGACATGAGGCAGTTGTAAGACAATAGCATAATTCTGAAGCTATTTTTTGGATTTATACCCGTTTTTGTTACTTAGAATTTTTGTTAAAAGTGATTATTTTAAAAGATATGCGTTATCACCGCATGTGGAGCTCTTGTTTGATAGTAAAATTAAATTGTATCAAATAAAGCATCAATGCGTTGCTTGTAAGCTGAGATTGTATTGTGATGCCTGGAAAAGGTAATTATCATGAAAATTGTGTAAACTTTATGTTAGTTGTGTTATTGTGATTGTATTATAGATTTTTGCCGATATTAGATTTTTAGAAAAAGTTATGAACCTTTTAATAGAAATAGAATTAGTTCTTTTTGTTCACCTGCAGATTAGTTTATACTTATTTTTGTGTGCAAAAAGAGCTCTGTGTTCTGTAAATACATGTGTATGCATAATAGAACTTTTTATATGAATTAAGATATTAAAGAAGGGACCAATGTTTTACTGTAGTATGTTTAGTTGTATGTGCTATAGACAAATTTCTACTGTTTTTAAACTGACATGACTCAAAGATTCAATGTTATCATTTAGAAAGACATATACCCCTGCTTCAACAATTTACTTAACCTGCTAAAATTTTATAATGAATTTGCACTATTTGAATTTAGAACAGTTCATGAAAGTGCAGTAACTGGCAGTATAAGTTAACCAGTTTTGATGTGAGTCGGTTAAGAGTGTAACAAATTTCCTTTTGATATCTTTGGTCAGTCTGGTCATTAGCATCCTGGCATGATATTGTACTTTTAACAAAACTGTATGAATTACATGTATTTAGATTGCTAAAAATAGCTGAATAACCTTTCATTAACCAACAGATTAATATTCTTGGATTTTTTTTCTCCATAAAAGTGCATAACTTCTCTGGTTTATCCTAATAAACTGTGTTTGCTCATTTTGGTGGCATCTGAAAGTTAAATATTTAAAAAATCATCTTTCAGTAAAATATTGAATTGAAGTTTTATTTTTAAACAAGGTTGTAAAATACATATGTATAATTATGTTTATAGGATACTTTTTCCATTTTATGTTAGAGAAATCCAAGTAGTTTAGTAAATAAATAAAAAAGTTGCTTGCATAAATTATAAAGATTATTTTGTTAATCACTAGCCATTTTCTCAATATGTCTTAAAAGTTCCAAGAAAGCTTGCAATAAATATGTCATGTTTGAAGGAAGCTTTTGTAACAGATTGAAATTGTCATTAAAAAGATTGGTACCTGGTACAATTTATAGAATAATTGTAATTATAAAGACTGGTGCCTGGATACTTGCAGACTAATTGTCATTTAAAAGTTTGGTACCTTGTATAATTCATAGAGATATTGTCATTTAAAAGACTGGTACCTGGTATTTATAGAGGAATTGTCATTATAAAGTATGGTGCCTGGCACTAATAAAGAAATTTTGCATTTATACAGGATTTATAAACAGACTGGTACCTGGTATATTTTCAGGCATTGGCATCGTTAAAAGACAGGGATTTAAAACAGGTACTTGGTATTCCTGAAGAAAATTGTGCATTTATAGAGCATTTGTCATTCAACAGACTGGTACCTGGTATTCATAGAGAACATTTTGTTTATAGACTGGTATCTAGCTTTAATATAAAGAATAGGAAATTGCTATTTAAAAGATTGGTATCTGGAATTATAGAGATATTGTCCTTTAAGAGTGGTACTTGAAATTTGTTTTGTTGGATTTTTTATGCTAGAAAAATTAGATGACACAAGTTTGTTAATTCACTATATTTAGCTTCTGTTTCTTCAAATATATATTTTTGTACCAAAAAGTAAAAGGGTTGTGCAATAAACATATACTCACTGCTTATTTGTCTACATTGTATTTATTTTTGTGCCCAGCCACACCTTATCCTACTTTGTCCTTGTTCCAATACAAAACTCAGAGCCTCATATATAATAGCAAAATACACCAGTAGGGGATGGCTGTTGTATCAGGGTCAACAAAAATTTTGTTGTTTATATTGGTTACACTGTTTATTTTCGCAACCAAGACTTGAAAAGATGAACTGAATTTTCAAATAAAGCACAATTTTGAAAGCTGACACAGCAATATACAATATAAACATAAAAAGCTCTGGATCTTGTAAAAAGATTGGCATAAGCTTGCCAGGATAGGAATTATCCTGTGCTAGTATTTCTTCTATAGGGACACTTTAAGTGGCTATCAGTATGTCCTTGCCAAACTAGACACCTTGTTTTCTAGAGCAAATAATGGCATTTTAACAATCAACAAGGTCCCCCATGTAATGGGTGTCTCTTAAAGAGTCTAGTGAGATGGGTTTTTATGCTCCCCGAAAAATTTCGGGGGAGCATATAGTCGTCGGGTTGTCCGTCCGTCCGTCAGTCCGTCAGTCCGTACGTACGTCCCGAATTCGTGTCCGGCCCATAACTTTGTTATTTGAAGTCGGATTTTAAAATTATTTCACAGAAATGATCACCATATTGAGACGACGTGTCGCGCGCAACATTTGGGTCGCTTCCTTGAAGGTCAAGGTCACAGCATGACCTTGCAGCAAAATCGTGTCCGGTCCATAACTTCATTATATGAAGTTGGATTTTAAAAATATTTCACAGAAATGATCACCATATTGAGACGACGTGTCGCGCGCAACATTTGGGTCGCTACCTTGAAGGTCAAGGTCACAGCATGACCTTGCAGCAAAATCGTGTCCGGTCCATAACTTCATTATTTGAAGTTGGATTTTAAAAATATTTCACAGAAATGATCACCATATTGAGACGACGTGTCGCGCGCAACATTTGGGTCGCTACCTTGAAGGTCAAGGTCACGGTATGACCTTGCAGCAAAATCGTGTCCGGTCCATAACTTCATTATTTGAAGTTGGATTTTAAAAATATTTCACAGAAATGATCACCATATTGAGACGACGTGTCGCGCGCAACATTTGGGTCGCTACCTTGAAGGTCAAGGTCACGGTATGACCTTGCAGCAAAATCGTGTCCGGTCCATAACTTCATTATTTGAAGTCGGATTTTAAAAATATTTCACAGAAATGATCACCATATTAAGACGACGTGTCGCGTGCAACATGTGGGTCGCTTCCTTGAAGGTCAAGGTCACAGCATGACCTTGCAGCAAAATCGTGTCCGGCCCATAACTTCCTTATTTGAAGTCAGATTTTTAAACTATTTTACCGAAATGATGACCATATTTAAATGGCGTGTCATGCGCAACATTTGGCTCGCTACCTTGAAGGTCAAGGTCACAGCATGACAATGAAGCAAAATTGTGTCCGGCACATAACTTCATTATTTGAAGTCGGATTTTACAACTATTTCACAGAAATGATCACCACAATGAGACATTGTGTCGCGCGCAACATTTGGGTCGCTACCTTGAAGGTCAAGGTCACGGTATGACCTTGCAGCAAAATCGTGTCCGGCCCATAACTTTGTTACTGGAAGTCAGATTTAACAACTATTTCACAGAGATGATCACCATATTGAATTGACGTGTCGCATGCAACATTTAGGTCACTACGTTGAAGGTCAAGGTCACAGCATGACCTTGCAGCAAAATAATGTCAGGCGCATAACTTTGTTATTTGAAATCGGATTTTACAACTATTTCACAAAAATGATCACCATATTTAGACAATGTGTCGTGCACAATATTTGGGTTGTTTTTACACTTTGAACTTTGTCTGTGACATAACTCTGACACAACAAGAGGTATACCTTCCTGTGTCCAAAACCTATTCGGGGAGCATCACCCGGTTCAACCGGCTCTTGTTTTTCTATAGATAATTATGTATATTGGTACACAGCCAAACACTCTTTTTCTAGAGCCCCACTAGAAACTGGGACTTGTGACATAGTCAGCTGAAGCCTGAGCAGGTTGGCATCACCGAATAGTTATTGGTTTTAATTGATGTATTTTTGTTCAAAGTTAAACACTATTTTCCACAGTCAATTGTGACCTTCTTAATGGGCTGATTTCACTGCTTTACAACATGTTCCTAGTGGTGCTGACTTGTATGTTGCTCAACAAACCTAGTGGATCAATAGCACCAAGATGGTGCCTTGCTAATTTCTTATCAGCTAAGCTGCATCTTTTTTCATTGGACCAAATAAATGAAACACTCTACATAAACCTCAATGTAAACACTTACCATTAAATTTATTTAAGCTTATTTAAAAATAAAAACTGGAGCTACAAGTATTCTAATGTTAAGGTGTGAAGTCAGTTTGGTTACCAGCTTAATCTACATTGTGTCTGTAGTTGAACAGCTTTCTGATACTGAGACTTACTGAACACCATTCTTCTGTAAACTACCTCAGCCATAAAATACACAATTCTTGCTCCTCTTCACAGAAAAAAAACCTGTTAAAAAAGTACAGATGTACCTGTATGTAAAAACCACATGTTGAAAATCTGACAGACAAGACTTCCTTTTTGAACAATTTTGTATTGCCAAACCATAAAAAACAAACCATTAAAAAATCAAAAGTTGCCTTTTTTTGCCTTTTTTGAGAGACCACCTATAAACAAAGACCAATTTTACCACTTTCCAAGACTGGTCAATATAGACAAGTTTGGTTGTACTTGTACAATGTATTGGCAAACTGGAAACGGTAATCAGACTATACATAATCAATATACAACAATATTGGTAGAATTCTTCTTTATTTTTTTCATCAATAAGATTTATATAATGTATATATTTTGATATGAAAAAAAATACTATCAGTATAATTTAAATACAGTGATAAGATTGATTAAACCATTCCAAAACATTTATTCAACTGTGGTAATTAGAATATAAAACTGTTTTCTAACTCTAAAAATAACAATGTTTCAGCTAACAGACCTTCTATCAATCTGTCACTTGTGTAAACAATAATGATTTCATTCAAAATGAATTAATAGTTTGTGTCATGCACTCCTCTAAGTGTTCCTATAAAAACTGTCTTTCAAAATACAATAACGGATTTGCAATTAAATCTAGTAACATAATAACAATTCTATATGATAAAGTGTCTTTCTAAAAAATTTCATTGAATAATTATGAATGATGTAAAAAAAAAATGTACCAGGATAGTTAAAAAATTAAGCAGACTAGTTTTGTAACAAATATATAACATGTATTTATAATATTTAAAACTTCAATAATTTTTACAAGCTGGAATGCATTTGAAACAGACAAAAAAATGTGAATTTGTTATCTGACAATGATAAATGGAATTAAATACTTTAACATACAACTTTACTTGTTACATTGATCTGTATTTATTAAATACAACTACTCTTTTGTGTAAATAATATTTGAACTTCAACTTTGAATAACAAAAATCGTAAATGATTATGTTTTGTAAGCAAAATGAATGCAAAAATGAATCAATAGTGTGGCTCAAAGATGATGTCAAGCATTTCAATGATTTGTCTATGAAATTAATTTAATGACTACACATAGCTTGATATGGACAAAGATCTTTCTCCTTTAGTGAAATTCCTCCAAATCATCTGACATATGTGGAACAAATTGCACCTATATTCAAACACCTAGAAAATATTGAGTAATGACACTAACATGGTCATAATTATGGCAATTTCAAACTGTCTATGTTAAGACAGACCACAAATCATCACTTTAGTGCAATAACTAGTCAAGTCCTATTTAATTTAGGACTCAGTATTATTTCAGGCATGATGTTTGGTGAAATCATCCACATATTCACAAGAACAGATTGATACAACTTTCTTGATGTGATTTAATGAAAGTAAATTGGTTAGGACCTTATGTTATTTCAAGTCAATGACCTTTAATTAAAAACAGAATCTCCAAATAACGACCAAAACGGCAAAATTGAAAATGCTGCAGGCTCAGTTTGAGTCTTTTCACAGACAATACTGGAAAATTAAGAGGCCCATACACAATTTTCAGATGCATTCTTAATAAATCATAGGAAATGTCAAACAATTGAGAAGCTTGTAAACAGTTCTACTGTGGAATTCATGCTCATTTGTCAAAGACATGTTTTAACTGTATTATCATTTTTCCGCAAAAAGGTGGGATGATAAAATAACAGATCAAATTAAAAGAAAAGAAACTCCTAATGAAAAGAGTTGTCATTTCACACAAAAAAAACAATTAATTCAGAAATACTATTCTGATGCAAAACTTTTGGCATCTTAAATGGTATATATCTTGATATTTCCTTAAAGGGGCTCAACTGAGGTCTAAAAGCCTAAAATCAGAAAATTTTAAAATCTTACGTAGATAGTATGGGGCACTAAAAATGTTAATATATAAGGAATATACGAAAATCTATATTCAGTGTGATTCTTGGCTTGGAGTTCAAAACAATGAAATTTCTATTCATTGTAGGTAATTTGCATATTAAAAATGATTATTTCGAAAAAAAAGCAAAGAGCTAAAGAACACAAGTTTATACCAATAAACCTACATAAAATTTTATTTAAAAAAATTCCAAAATATTTCCAGTCTTTGTCTTTGTCACAACCAGTGGAGCCCCTTTAAAGTTATTAAGTCAAAACATTACAACACATACAAAATGATTACTATCACAGAACTGAAATACATCTTTAATATCTTACATGAGAAAATACATACTGAATACACTACACTAATCTTCAAAAGTTTTTGTAGTATAACAACAACCTTAACAATCAAGTTAAATAAGAAAATTTGAGAATCAATCTACAGTACCTCTAAACAAGACGAGGCAAAAATTCGGAACTTTTTATATAAGCAATGTACACTAGTGTTATATCTAACACAAGTTATATAATGGACAAAATATTCAATATAAATAGAAAACAATGAACATTTAAGTCATATCTGGCACAATATATTCTATATAAATGTATGATATATACATATTATTGCACATTCTTTATAAATATGAGAATTTTTAAGCAGATACAATCTTTTTCTTTCACTGAAAACAAGACCTTTTTGCAAAGTTAGAACAAGAATTTTTTGGATGTTCCAAAATGTTCTACTGAAATGGATTTTGGGGCCATTTCTTGTTATTTCCTTTTATTGAATTAATAATAGGGCTAAGGCCATGGCTTTATTACAGAATGACTATATATGCATCATTCACCATTATATGGCCCTTAACTGAATCTAGACGTACCATCACACAAAAATTTCAATGAGAAAAAAATTTCGTCAATAAAATTATAAATTACTTACAAACATGGGATTTTTTCCCACATAATGGTTAAATTTCATGAACTGGAAAATTCTGTAAGTATAAAGGTTTCAATAGGAAGAATACAGCGTAAAATCAATTCAAAATTCAATTAGCTAAATAAAGATATCAATTGATAAATTATACAATGTATATCAAAACAACTGGTTTATAATAATTGACTGGAATGGAAGAAATCTCAATATATTAAAACCTACATATATAACTACATGTACAAAATGTAATGTTTCTGCTACAGAGAACAGATTAAAATATCCAATTTAATAAAATATAATACATATAAATAAAATTTCAGCCAAAACCACTGGACTGACCTTGAACATTCACACATATATTGGACTATTTCTAACTGACACTTTGGTACTATTATCACAAATGAACACATTTGGAGGGGTTTTCTTCCTGTAAGGAGTTATCTCCCATAAATCATTGAGAACTGTGTTACTTCCCTTTACCTTATTAAAATGACAAATATTTGTGTTGATAATATTTATCAATCTTTAGTTATCATATGGATGCTGTCCACCCACATGTTCATGTTTATCTTGCAGCCTTGATATGGATTATTTAAGGAAATTTTGGCAATAATAGTGTCCCATAATTCATTGCTTTCTTCAGTTCATACTTATAAAATAAAGATATGACATCTTTGTTGTGATTTAATTAAGGTTTAAATCCTATTCTAAGTCAAATAATGATTTTCTAGGAAGACTGTAAGTGTATAATTTTTGGAGAGACAGTACTGGCACAGAACCAAAGACAGCCCGTCAGCTCTCTAGATAGCTTCCCAACACCAAAAATAATGCAGTGTGCCTGATGGTCATGGATTAAAATACCCAGTATTGTGAAAGCCATGTTATTTAAAATCAGACCTTGGCCACTGAACTGGCAACAAAGTCACATCTGGAAAAGCTTTCTGTTGTTGCTCTTTTAACTGCAAAGTTTGTCTGTGTTTCTATCTAAGATAGTGGTAATTTGAAAAAGTTCTTCCCCTAACATTAGTTTGTAATATGCTTTTTTAAAAAAGAAACAAATTGTCACTAAATCTCTGGCTGAGGTATGATAATGAATTTTTTCTACTACAAATGTAATCTCCCCTTTATTAAAAGGGAGAGTTCTGTAAGAGTTCTCTCTCTTGTTCTATTAATGCCACAAAACTAGTATATTTGTATATTTTCCATGGAAGAAAATTTATTTTCCCTCGATAGGAAAAAAAATATATTCCTTCTCATCAAATGAAAAGTCTATAAAGATATGTCTCTATTTAAGGTTTTCATACCAATTTCACAAATAAAAACAATGATATATATTCATGGATGGAGTTGGTTCCCTTTGATTTACAGTGGAATATCATAGTAACTCTCTGTTTCCATCTGCTCATTTTGGACAGCAAGGGTTGTCTACCATGAGCACCACATCTATTCCATAATGCTCCACTAGCTCCATTAGAAACTGCCGATCTCCTTGTGGGTCCAACCCCATGCTCTTCATATGATCAGAGGTGAGTTGTGTATCTTGTGAGTTGGCAACATCCAGCAAGGTTTGAAAAAGACGGTTATTTTGTTCATGGAAAAACCTGGAAATAGATTTGTAACAAGACAACTGAGATTAAAATATAAAAGAATACTTCACCCAATTTATGCATAAATGTATCATTTTTGTTAGAAGGTATTTCGGATAAACATATTTATGTATACAAGGATTAAATAATGCATATAACTATATCATCTTTGTCACAGGTACATAGCTTTATCTTTATTGAATAATCCTGAACTTTTGTTAAAAGATAATTTGGATAACAATGTATGTACAATGTATTTAAAAGAGCATAAGAAATTAGTTAAGTGCTAGTATACAGTGTATATCATTTTTCTACAGTTTTATTTTTACAGAAACATTAACTCTTTGCCTGTCAGAGGCAACAGATTCTACCCGACGTGAGCAGTGAAGGCCAGGATCAGCCAACACATCAGGACCATCTTGTCATTGTCTGCACTGTTTGCTACATCCAGTCAGTAAATAAATTTCAATATCTTTACTAAACATGAATGGTTTTGTCAATAGTGAAGGATGGGCAATTCTATTTAAGATATAAAGCAGGACAAATTTAAGTCACTCACGAGACAAACACTTCCTCCTCATCTATTGTTTCTTCCCCTAATTCTTCATAGGAAAACTGATGGGCTGATCTGAAAAAAATGCAGTAAAAATAAATTAAAACAGATGATCTAAAATAAACTCACAAAAATACAATTTTTTTAAAATGAATGATCTAAAATGAACTCATAAAAATACAAATTTTGAAAGTAGAGTTAAATTCAGACATAGAGTTTTTTTTACAACTTAACACAACCATCGAATCTGTTTGCAAACTTGTTCAACAAGTTACTTTCAAGAAATGCTATAACTATCAATCTTCATATACAGCTTTTAAATCACTGAAAAAAAAACTCTGGTAAGATACAAGAATCTTTCACAAATATTTACACTAATAAGAAACTTCAAAGTGAAAATAATACCTTAAATTGTTTAATTTTTGGAACTTTTCTCTGTCAGCACTGCTACACTTAAGCAGATCTTTCAGTATAGGAGAATGAGTCCGTACTATTTGGTTATCAACATACACATCATATAAACTGGTCTTAGTTTCAAATATCTTTTCAGTTGTACCTGTAATGCGAAAAGTTTCTTATATAAACATAATAACTGACTGGTTACTTATTTGAAAATATCTGACTGACTGGTTACTTATCCAGAAATATATGATGTAAGACTGGTTCCTCATATTTTAAAAAAAATTATACTTGGACTGGTATTCAAGACCAAAACAGGTTATTTACTTGGAGATATCTCATCTCAAATTGATAGCATACCCTTTAAAAGGACAGCATGCTAGATTATTCTTACATCAAGAGCCTGGATAATGTAAAATTTCGTATATTCTAAAGGGCCAAGATTCTGTCAAAATACATATTAGAATTATGGGCCTACAACAGTGACCTCCTATTACACTCTCAAATTATTGTATTAAGTTTCAAGCCATTCCCTTCATGGCTTTTAGAGTAGTTTTAGAGATACCAACTTGCACAAAAAAAACTTAACATGTGATACTGACACCAAGGTGTATACAATAGCTCTTTCTTTTCTTCAAATAGTCAAACTAAAAACTGTAAAAACCAATTATGACTTTAATCCAATATATAACAATTATAATAAGAACTTATTGTATACTTACAAGCTATATACATGACCTCTGATTCTAAAGTCTCAATATCAGCTACATTTACATAAAACTGAGGTTTATATCGTCTACCCAAGCCACGTAGGTCATGGTTGGCTAAACAACACGCACAATATACTGAAACAATAGTTTTTATATAATTAAAAAAGAATCTTTATTCTACCTCTTTTACCCAAAATTATTAAAAACTACAATGTACATGCCTCTTGATGTGTAAATAGAAAAAGAAAGAAAAATATATGAAAAGATTCACAAATAATTAGATATTCCAAATGCATGTGACATTTTGTATCAATGGCTGCATTTATTATTTTGTATCACCATACATTTGAACTTCTAGCCTGTTACTAAGATGGTCAATGTTATTTTGGTGCAAAATTCTGAATAAAAGTGCGACACTGACATGGAGCAGACCCTGACATTTAACTGATTAGACAGTGTACTATGTAGAAAATTTAATGTGCTCCAGCTAGAATTTTGTCAAATCATTCATTTCCATATAATTGCTTGAAAAGTGCATTTTCCCTGTTTATTGGAAATATTTAATGTACAGTACAAGGTATATATTAATGCGCAAATCTTGTCAGTATATAGCAGTAAAAAGTTCTTAACTAGTTCTAATTATAGATATCATTAAATCACCTACTACTCACCTCTATAGCAGACAACACCAATAGGTGGCGGTGAAAAAAACAGGATTCTTTTTTCTAACAAAGCGTATTTCCATAAAATAAATATTTGTTCCCCAAAAAATTTGGCAAACTGTGTGAAACACCCAGCAGGATGGGTTATCTGGAAAAAAAAGACAATAATATTACAAGATCATTCATGTTTATTGAAGACTTATTTTTGTTTGGCACTCCTTCCTTAGCCAAGTGATTAGGATTGCTGATTTCAAACAACTTGCCCCTGACAACTTTGGGTTGAGGAGGGTTAGTAGTTCTACTCATGCACTTCCTTTATACCTGAAATAATACACAAATAGTTATGGTGCAGAGATTTCCCCCTTCTGTATCAGGGGCTTTTAAATGGCTGCTTTCTCTGAGGAAAATTCTTTATGATATTGCTTTTTTCCCCTGAAACTCAATGAACATCATGTTGCTTCTTCCCTCTTTGCAAAAAATACAGTGTTATTGTTTCCTAAATTTAAGGGAGGGCCCCTTCCTCTACCTGTGAAAAAGTCCAGCAGAGGTCTTCCTTCCACAAGAAAAGCTAAAGTCTCCTTATAAATATGACAGTGTCAAAATTACTTAAAACTCATTCAGCAATACTTCTGGCAATTAATATCAGACAGACAAAGAAAATTAACTTTAATATACAATTTGCATTAACCTAGATAATTATGCATAAATATGAAGTTGGAATAAAGATGAAACAGGTTGCATGATGTATATTTAGTCATAAAGAGTGAGGTCACATGACAATGGTGTGGAGAGGAAGTTAACACCTACCTTTAACTCAGGGAGGAGGTCACGTGAAGGTGTGGTTGGTGTGGTGGATTTTGATTGCTTTTGAAGGGCTAACAGTGCTGCGGTGGTTTTGTCCTCATAAAATGCTTGAAGTTGTGTATATTTTCCTGGTGTCTCTAACTGGTGCCTACAACATATACACATAAATATGTTGTGACACAGTAAATTCATGCATAAATCAAATAACACAGGATATTCAATAATAATTCAACCCATCTTTCCGAAAGAAAGCAGTCACTTTCCTTTGTTTGTTATCCCATTCAGAACATTCTAAGTATTAGTGCATAGAATTTTTTTTTTAATAAATCCCTCCAAAAACAATTATTGTAAATATCAAATATGACTAAAAAGCTCCCTGGGGAATGAAAATGTTATCCAAAATATTATAAGAAACTAACAGCTAGATTTAAATAAATTGAAAACAAGGTCAAATTTATTCATTTGAGATTGCTTAAAAAAACACATAATAATGGTCCAATTAATCACATTAACTGAATTGGTTTTTTAATAATAAACAAGTGCAAGTGCTGATTACTTACCGGACTTGTGTTTCTAGGAACTGTAGATGTCTATATAAAAGTGTATACGATGTTGCTAATATACCGACAGATTTCATCCTTGCCCCTCGCTCTATTTCACTGTCCACAGGCATATTTTCAAAGCAGGCTAACCCGTAAAGACTGTCTTTTTTGAAATACCTGAAACAGAACAAAATTAAGTTTATTTATTGTTATAGCTTATATGGTTGCATCACGTCCACAGATGTACAGGTTGATCTGGCCAAATGCTTGCAACTTACATATGTTATTATAGCCCTTAAGACACAGGAAGAGAACATGATAAGCCTTTGCAACCAGTACAGTCCGGCTAGCCTTCACATCTGTGAAGTCTGACCAGGCTCTATTCCTCTGTAGCTTAATTTTGTATTCTGACATTTAAACTTTTAATTGACCATTTTAAAATCAAAGCAACCCAAAGACAATTCAGCAGGTTCAGGGAGAAATGAAATAATTTACTTACACAAAATCCTTCAACTGTGTGTGTGAACCACTGACCATAGCCTTGAACTCTATACCATCTAGATCAGCATCTTCTGGCATAGACCATTCTACCATATTGCCTTAATAAAATATATATAATAAGAATTACACAATGTTTTATTAACAATAATAAAGAACCTGTTGACAACAGATTTTCTTACAGCCTTTTTTTATCAATAGGTCTATATGTACATGTATATATCATATTACAGGAAGAAACCATGACCATGATAAGAGAATATTTAATATACTTTAACACAACTCTTTTAATTCAACATAAGTCACAATATGTCTCTTAAATTTATGATGTTCAAGTTCTTCTAATCAGAATAAATATTTTTAAAATTGATTGATAAATCAAGGCATTAATGCGCTTTTTTGCATTTTGGATATTTTACATGTCAACCTGTCAGTCAGTCAAATTCAAATTTCTGTTAAAAATAAGTGTAGAACTTCATCAACATGACCTTTAACCTGGGATATAATATAACAGGACAGGAAATGAATGCCATCATTATATGTTTATTTATCAATGTAATTTCTTATAATACCAGCATTATATAAAATCTGATTTTAAAGTACACTTATAAATGGATCAGCTTTCATTTTGATGCCAACATAAGACAGCTTAGAGTCGACGTACCAGTGCTCAACCAGTTTTTCACAAAATCACATAAAAACTCTTTCAGAGCAACAAGAGTGCTGGGAAACTTATTTTTGTTACAAAGCTGGCCCTTTCAAACTCACAATAAGCTAAAGCGTTTTAATTACACAGATCAGGATACAATTTACCACGGAGTTGTATATAGGGTATAAAACCACTATATTTTTCAGGTAACCAAACCAGTGCTCGACCAGGTGGTTTTATCTCTATCAGAAATCTTATTTTTTAAAAACAGATATGACTTTTTATGTTCAACAATTCTATTTAAAAAATATGTTGAAACATTTATGTTTTAGTGTCTATAGATGTAAATATGAGAGCAAATATGATACGAAGGAATGCTATACATTGACAAATAAAGAGTTTATAAGAGTTTTGGAATTTACATATACTTGGGTGTTTGAGATTACTTATTCTCATTTTTCTTTTACTAAAATCACTCTGCAAACAGAGTTACGTGTGATAATTGGTGTAATATACAAATGGTCTGCGCTTTTAGTGGTGTGTTCCTGATTTGATTCCGTACAGCTGCCATGTTTGTTTACATGTTCATAGCCCCGGTCTTTTATGGAAAGCACCAGGGTTTTGATGATTTTTGGGCACCTTTCCTATGGAAATCAATTGGAATCATAAGAGTTAAGGCAATTTAACAAAGTATAGTCCACATTTGCGCTAAATTATCATTATTTCAGTGTTTTAAACAGTTTTTACTGCTACTTTTATAATAGAATTGTATTTTTGTACTGTTTAATATTGTCTGCAAAATGGCCAATTTTCTATCAAACTTGGAGTACTTGTACATGGTGCAGAGGTTACATGTCAGGTACAAATAGCAAACACAAACTTCCAGGGTTTTTCCACTTTTATGCATAAATCGTACACGAATAGAAGTTTTGGTCGAGCACTGGGCTGGTCGAGCACAGGTACTGTGACTCTATCTAGCTGCTTGTTTCTTTATATTATGTCCCTGTTTCAACCTAGTGAAAATATATCAATATGCAAAAGCTAGATTCTGAGATATTTATATTTTGGATCAGAAGACACAAAATGGTACAATATGGCACAATAGAAAATTAGTTGGCTTTGGCATCAACCTATTTCTTAAACAGTATATTAATATATTTATCAAGAAGAAAAAATCATCTAATTAAATGTGTAAAGAGCAATAATACTGACTAAGATTGAGCTTGACCTTCTTGATCCTAATTGATTGGTTAGTGTGAAACATTTTGTAAACATTTATACACTGCGCATGCATCAAGCCGACCCATCAAAGAGCTGTAGGCTACTCAAATTTCTTGCCCTGCCCCCTCCCCCTTACCATAGCGATAAAAGCAGAAACTGGATCACTCGACAGTGGTGGTAATTGTTTTATATTTATGGATTAGGTCCAGGGGTCACATGTTGTGTACGAAATGATACAATTATTAGATGCAACAAAAGAACTTGTACATTTCTATTGGGAATAGCAGTTCTAGCTATTTGCATAATTTGATTACACTTAGCTTACACTTGATTACATGTATCGATATGTGTCTCCACACTATTATGCTTACACTAGAATTTAATTGACTCATAGCATATGCATGCAGTGACAATCTAAATGTACATACTTTAAATGTAAGAATTTCCTAAAATATTAAATCGTGTCATTAAAATGCAAAAAATACCTGATCTAGTATCAAACGCCACCACAAATATGGCAACAACAACATCAGGTTCTATCTCAGATGGTGTACTGACAGTGGCATTCACAAAGATCCTGTCGTCTGCACACACCGCATTAGACCTAACCGGTTCGGTCGGAAAGATATTTGGGCGTTTTCTCTGCCGAGTATGGTTGTTTTCTCCCGCTTCTGAGGTTAGAAGAGGTGCCCTCTCCTCTTCCGCCATCCTGTCAAAAAGTGTGTATTGATTTTTGTCAACATCCGGTTAAAGACTGTTTTGAGGTTGAACATCGCCAAATGTTTTCGTTCCGAAGTACTAAATGCTACTTATACTCTGGGTTTTATAGTACTAAATATATAATGTTCTTTATCTGTATAAAATACTTTCATCATGTTCATATTAAGTAGAATATGCCCTTGTAATTAATTTAAGATAAATTGTGGAAAAATGTTACTGTATGCAAATTAATTGATAATAAATTGATTTTTGTTAATATGCATACACCGATATATATTAGTTTTACCACATTTACCATGATGATAGATATATATATACATGTAGCCCATTAAATGCTTCCAAATGTCAAAATAGAGGGAATCCCGAGCAACTGAGGCAGATGATACAAAGACAAGCATATGTAAAACAGTCCAATACTTCAATTCAGCACAGGTCTTGTGTGTATGTGGTTCAATTACTATCAATAATTATTTATAACAATAAACAGTATCAACGAACATTATGTACGTATAGGGACTCAAATAGAAACTTGAATGGAAAATGAAATGCTGGACCTTTAAGTGCATTCCCGTTCCAAATGCGAGTTACATGGACAATTGAGCTTGGTACAAAATCGGTTGCTTCAAATTGATATGATGATTTTTTTTCATATTTTTTTCAACAAAAAAAAGAGTTTACAGTATCAACAGCACTAGTCTATATGTCTTAATGTGTTACCTTCGGTAAAAATAAAGTTATTTATTATTATTATTATTATTATTATTATTATTATTATTATTATTATTATTATTATTATTATTATTATTATTATTATTACTATTATTATTATTATTATAGTCTTGGAGATTCTGTTATAGGGAATTTGGAGCAAAGGTTCAACTTTAAATGTGACGTGGGGACGACTGTTGCTAATGTTGAAATAACTTGTAATCCATTATGAACATAAATTTTGATTTGCGCTATTCATATTGCACACGTTCTATTCAGTTGAAATAAACTATTAATAAACTTCAATGTAAACTATAAAAACACGTAATTGCAATGATTTTAATCGGTTTTGTAGTGACTCTAACTGAAAGATAAAAAGAACACATGCAAAATTTACTATACGCCATGCAAACAATGTATTACCACATTGTAAACGGAAATTGTAATTGTTTCGCTATTTAAAAATGTATTTGTCACTCGTGGCCTATTTCTGACTATTGCAGTATTACGTTTTTCATAAGCATTTCAGTAAGTTATTATTACAATCGTTTTAACATACGCTTTTCCTTTCCAAAATGAATTACACCTTCAGCTTATCAAAGGAGTTCAATACTAAATTATGTTCACTTTTTACAGTAAACTTATGCCGAACAGGTTGAATATATTTCTATACGGTTTTTATTTCTTCTCCAGTTAATAGTTTGGAGCTATAATTATTCTTCTTTGAAATTGTCATATACACACGTATGTAGACCGGTTTTATATAGTCAAACTTGTATATTGTTTACTAGAGCTAACAATGGAAAATTGTAGACTATATTTGATTGAGTATGTTTGTAGGAGAGAATACGGAAGTGGAGCATCATTTATATTAAGCACCAAGCAACGATTTAGACAGTAGTCAGATTTCAATATTGGATTGTTTTTAAATCAAATGCAGTCTTAAGAGACTAGAATTAATAACACGGTATATAATATGCAACACCAATGTTTTGTTGAGAATATGGAATTGTGAAAGGGAGAAACAATTTATAAGTAATTAAATACGAAATATGAAATGTTATAAAGTTATTATATATGTTGAGTACAATAGTGAATTCTTTTGCACGGGTACACAGCTGTACGTTAAACATATATTATAGGAGGCGTGTCAGGTAGCCACCCAATTAGCTAAATAAAGGAACGTCGGCTGTTCTACTCAGGTGTCCGCTTGTGCCTAAAATAATGCATGGAGGGGCAAATGAGGCGTTCTTCTATCAGTAAACTGGACTGGAAAAATCGCCATATGTCCTATAAAGTGTCGGTGTAACTTTGAAAAACAATCATAATCCATGGTACTTAAAATCAGAGAATTACATTATATAATGATGTAGTTTAAAATAATTTATAAAGAAAGTATATGTTTTTTCCACCGCAGTTCTGTTTTAATCTGATTTATGACAAAACAATGTCAATCAGGATAACACATTTATTCATTGTTGTATCTGAACTCCCCCACCTTATTTTCCCTTCTTCACTCTCCATGATAAATAAGTACAATGCTGAGATTTCAATTTGGCATATACATTTACATGTAACATTTAGTGATAACAAGAGGGACATGATGGCCCTGAAATCGCTCACCTGTATATAGGCCCCTGGGCCAAGGCCAATTTTAAACCAGGTGCTTTTATTTGAACAAACTTGGTAGACACCCATTAGAAGATGTTTCATGATAAATATCTAAGCTCTAGCTCTTTGCGGATTTTATAAGAAGATTTTTTAAGTTTTTACTATATACATATAGGGAAAAACAATGACCCCCTCAGGACTTCTATTTGAACAAACTTGGTAGACACTCACTAGAAGATAATTCATGCTTAGTATCTAAACTCTAGCTCTTTGGGTTTTTTATAAGAAGGTTTTTTTTAAAGTTTTTATTATACACATATACGGAAAATCAATGACCCCCGGGTCGGGGCAAATTTTGACCCCAGGGCATTTATTTGAACAAACTTGCTAGACACTGACTAGATGATGTTTCATCCCAAATATTTAAGCTCTAGCTCTTTCGGTTTTCTAAAAGAAGATATTTTAAGTTTTTTTCTTTCGGTTGCCATGGCAACCAGAGTTCTGCTTGGAATTAAATTCTTTGAACAATTTTAAAGTTGACTACTAAATGAACATTCCTGTGAAGTTTGGATGCAATTGGCTTAGCGGTTTATTAGCAGATGTCGTTTGAAGTAAAAGTTTACGAACGGACGGACGGACGCCGGACGAAAAGCGATCACAAAAGCTCACCATGTCACTTTGTGACAGGTGAACTAAAAAGCAATGCTTCAAACACCCTTTTCACAAACTGCCAAACATATACATGTACTAGTACATGTATAAAATGATTTTGAATGATCAATCCCTATTTTAAAATGCTCGCTTACTTATGTTGCACTTATTCATTATCGCTCATGTACAGACTCAATCAAACTGGATCTGCAATTTTCATATAATTTTGTTGTGATTAATGCTTCCGAGGGATCACTTTAATTGTTTCCAGATTTTGATACTTCACAACAGGTAAAAAGTTGCCCCGTACTTCACTTCAGTGTTGTTATATATTTTCTGGTCCTTCGGGATCATTGATGTCAGCTAAGTGTTGAGAATTGAGTACCACTCAAGCCTGTGCTTGGGGTGAGGGATGTTGCACTTATTCATTATCCCTCATGTACAGACTCAATCAAACCGATTGTAATTTAATTTTGTTGTGATTAATGCTTCCGAGGGATCACTTTGTTTCCAGATTTTTTTACATGTTTAACATTAATAGTAGAATGCCTAAAAATTCATGCTAATTGTATTGAAATTTAACAACGAAAGTATTTGTCAAATAAACGGACAGAAGCTAGCCTAATTCACCCACACAGAAAAAAATAACCACGGTAATGCAATAAAATATGCAGGTACCATTAGTATTATGCGTGGTAGAATTATTAGTTATGACCCTTAAAAATTGTGGATTTCGTCATAAAATTTGCGTAATACAACTAAGTTGTCACATGTGTGAATATTTATACATTTCTAAACCTTTGACATGTATACAAATGTACATACACGTACATTTGTATTTTCTTATGCTCGATTTTATCACAGATTTTACGGATGTTCATAAATGCGTGCTCCTTTGTCAATGGCTTTAAATGTTGAAAACTATTCTTAAAATTTGTTTTTAAAAATGAATTACGTGCAGCGTTCAGTTGCTGACCGTGTAAAAAAACGCGCCACGTGCTTTCTTCAATTTAACGGGCACTTGTCAATGTTTACAGAGGGCGCTACGCGGAAGCGTATTGTACACTACTGTACATCAATGATCAGTCAGTTGTTACGATCATGGCGAAAGGCCATGGACTGGACTTAAAAACCGTCAGTTTATTATGGATTTTAATTGTGATTTTAGCAGAATCTAGCTGTTCATCATCGCATACATGTAAGTTAATATGCTTGATTTTGAAAGACAAATTTTCGGCGCTTTTTCACACTGATTTCATTGAATGAACTTTTTGTTTACATTGACACCGACTGAGTCAGAAATTTTGTCCAATTACTTTTATTGCCGACTAAACTCCTTTGTTTGAATCAGAATGTTCAGCGTTTATATTATAAATGAATTTCCTACTATTGTTTTATTCTTGTATTTTACTATAGGCATAGCATTTTTGATATTTCATATAATTTGCAACATTCATTTGTTTCTGCAATATGATAACTTTCTTCTTCAAGCCTAATGAAATTGAAATAAATACAGTACATGTTCAATTATTATAAATCAGAATTAGTCACTTTGCACCCCTTAGCCAGAGATACGGTATCTTCCAAAGCCATTAAAACTGTTTATTTTTAAAGGGACTCCCCTGAGGTTTGACGGGACTGGAAATATTTTTTTGAGATTATTACTCTATTTGATGTAGATCTATACTTATAACTTATGTGCAAAATTTCAGATCATTAGCTCATTCTGTTTTTCCAAAATAATAATTATAATAGTGAAAAATGACCCAAAATTGAAAAGCGTTTAAACGCTTTTCACTCAAATCGAACAGAGAATAGCACAAACATACGATTTTCAATGTATTTCCTGTATGTTTCTTAGTTATATTTTATTTATATTTCTGTTTTAATAGCTCGTGTTGATCTATGTGAAAAATGAAAATTTTATGTTTTAGGCTTATTAACCTCAGTGGAGTTCCTTTAAGGCAATGAATAGAAAAAAAAATATTTATATAATTATAATTGATTAATCATTAGAAACATTTAATTTTAAACCTCAATAAACATGATTGTATTTATTTTGTATACTGTTAAATGTCAGTTAGTAATCTGGCACCATTTTATTAATAAAATAAAACAGAACATTGTTTGTTTAAAGTACAACAGTGAAAAATGATTACAAGAAGCCATGATTTTAATAGTCTACAGTGTGATAGAGGGTATACATGTACAATGTACCTTGTATTATTTTGTATTATCGTCAAATGTCATAATTTTAAGTAGACACAGACTCATTAAAACCAAATGTTGATGCCAGATATTCTGTTCCCTGTTTTATCATAATGTTATGGTATCAATTAATGTGTCCCTGTAGGCCAATCTGATCTTTGTTTTTATCCTATGTACAAACAATAAACTAATCCCGAAGCTATTGAAATGACTGAGTGGCGTGTCAATTGGGGACTTATATCTATTGAACTGTGACACCTGTGAAACAAATATCAATATTTACAAATACCCTTACCCTTACAACACAAACTTTTTCCCCCTTTTTTTTGGGATGTGTTACTTAATTCAAATTATTCAATGCTATTTAAGACCTGAAAATACCGTACAGTTTTATTAAATTTGAAAAAAGGGAAAAACGTATTCATGATACTAGAGACCAATGTTCAATTATGAATATTTATTTATTCTGCCTATTCATTACTTTTTAACCAGTTAACTGTTAATTTATTACAAAAGAATGATTGATGTGTTATTGATTTTAAATTAATTTCAATTAACAATTAATTGATTTTTTTTTGCTGCAAACCACAGCCACCTAAAGTAATTTTTAAAAAATGCTATAATTAGTGACAAATTTATACAAGTCATTAAAATATAATTTATAGATTTAGTTAATGTGTTTTTCTGTCAGCCAACTGTTTCTTCATATTACACCAGTACTGGTTTCCATATATTACACCAGTACTGGTTAAGTTCCAGAAACCAGACACAAGACTGGTTAGATCTTCAAGCTTTTAGTTTGATCGCAATGCAGCTGAAATAACTTTGCTTAAAACTAACTGACCTTTAGGCCCTTGGCTCTGCTAATATATTGGTACAATATTAAAGATGATGATTGTTCCAGTATTTTTCTTACTTGATTATTATTAATGCAAAGGAAACTTATACAAACTACAAGGCATGAATATAATCATCATGTTTTAATACATGACGCCATTCATTGGAGATTGTTTTATGGTGCTTCAATTAATTTAATTGACTTATCAAATTTTATCAGTCAATCTGGCTATCTTCTAGGCCCAGTCTATTTAATATGGGTAATAAACATGTAGACATTATCTTTTATTGCTTGTAATTGGCAATAATATTAGGGTTATAGGTGTCATTTATGACCCCCCTCAGGTTGTTTAAGGTCAGTCTTCGTAACCTTACCACCAAAAGAAAACATTGCGGTATTGACCATTTTGTGACCACTCAAGTTTCAAGTTTTAAATAAATACACTCTTGACCATGTGAACCTTGTCAGAAACCACTTCTCTTTGTGTACATGACTTTTTTTTTAATATATCTGTTATCTACAACAGTATTGTACATGAGACTTAAAGCACAAATAAATTTATCCTTCTGTAGAAAGGGAAACATTAGTTAAATAATGTTTAAATAATTGTTTGAAAGCAAGTTAGATGCTTAAATTATCAAGTGATAACTGGAGTGCTGAATGCAAAATTATTTGTCATAAAAGTAACAAAATTTAAATGAAGTAGTATTTTGACTTCCATACAAAATACCAAATCATTATTACTGTACTTATTGCCAAAAGGAACAAATGCAAAAGATGGTTTAGCTACATGTAACTGACAATTTTGATGAAAAACCTTTTAGATACTATGACATAACACAAAAAAAATAAAATGGATATTAATTTAAGCATTTTTGGGGCATATTGGGCCTTTAATTGGTAAAAAAAAAATCATATGTTTTAAGTAAAGGTTTTGCCCTTATCATTCATTACTAGGAGTGCTTACTGGCAGATACAACAGTCTGTATAGGTTGAGTTGTATTTCAAGGACAGTTCAGGCTTCAAGAACAGTTTAGGCCCAGGCCTGGCTCTATACTATACTGATAAAAAAATACTCCCATTCAAATTTTGTCTCCTTAAGCTTTTTCTTTGTAATGATGAGTGGTATCGAAAAATCAAAATACAATGTCGAGATTTAATAATGACCATAATCTACAAACTAAATCAGCGATAATGTTGCATAAAAAAGCTGTTAATTGTCAGCCATTAAGTAATCGAAATGTAACTGAAACTGTAGCAATTTTCAACCTTTAACAGGATCCATAATCCAGATAACAATTTCTGAAATGGATAAAAAACACATAAAAGAGATATATTACCCGTTCTTTGGTCTTTGATGTTTTAAAAATATGATGGAAAGCTAGTCGCATTGTAGCTAAATATAATATGTCGATGATGCACAAGGTTAATGGAAAGATTAATTAAAAAGATGAGCAAATGATCTGAGCTTCAATGACGGAGAACTTCCTGTAGCTGTTTGATAGAATGTGCGTTAATACAACATCAAAAGGTCTGTTTACGCAGTATTGCTGCGGAAACACCCATTAATCTCTCGGAGGTTGCAATAGATCTCCGTGTAATATTTCTGAAGAGTATTTTTGTTTTTCCTCTGAAATCGGTTTTTGGCTATAGGTTTTTGATAGCAGAAGTAAAATAAGCATAGTTTGTTCTTTTACAATACATTTTCATAGTTTTATATTTTCAGTCTGGAAGTTCATTTTGATACCCAGTGACATGGTGTACTGACAAAAAATGTTGTTTGTATTATTGGCAGCACTGATATACATTGACAAATCATTTCAGAAATCAGTTAGAAGTCACTTAATTTTTGGAACAAAAAGATGCATATATATATCCAGATGTTCTCAGTGTTTATATGAACCATTAGTCTTGTAGAAATAGATGTATTCACAGGACCTTGGTTATACGTCAGATTTGAAACACTCTGTTTAAACTCTGCTGTTAACACCAGTAGACCAAATGCCCACTGGACCAAAGGCCAACATACTTGTAGCACTTAGGACATTGTGCATGTACCCCCAAATTTATATAGACTGTTAATCATTCAGTTTTAAATGCTCATCTGATGTTTTGTTTTTAGATCTGTCAACATTTGGACATCACAGTATTTATTTTAATTAGAGCCTACTTGGAAATTAACATCCCAATTTGTTCTTAATGTATACAACTTTCTACAAGTTTTAAATATGCAAAAAAAAACCCAACCCAGCATGTTTAAATTTCTGACTTAAAGCCTGTAATTGCTAGTTTAAATGGGTATATAGGAGTGGATTGGAAACATCTTCATGCTATGTTAAAAAGGCAATGTCTTGATAATTACCACATCTTGAACTGATTAGCTTGTCAGATAAGGAAAAGCCACTTAAATCGAGGTATCAGATAATCTAGTATCTAATCTCTTGTTTGGGTCGAAAGAGGATTACTAAGCCAGGAAGGGAGGAAGGGCCTCAGGGTTTACTATGATTTTTTTTTAATTACCCACAGTCTTATTAGCATTCTGAAGATTTTCGAGGTAATAATTGTTTGTTTTTGTATACAGATATTGCTTAAGTGGAGATGCTGTCAATTTGAAGTGTTATGTAAACTTTTGATACTATCAATTCTTTGAAATTGATTTGAGATATTTCAAGATAAACTTGTCTTCTAGATTCAGGGTAATTCGAGGCAATTAAAGAGGGTAAAAAATATTACCTGTATATCCATGCATTGTAGCCAACCAGGTTTTAAATACCATGTACCACGGGTAGCTCAAACTTGTATTTTAATAGTAATTACCTTAAAATTGAAATGGACTGCTCCATATTTAAGGCTGGGCAAATCCATTACATAAATTTAGCAGGTTGTGGGTTTAAGATATATGTACAGACTCTGCAGCATCTTGATAAGTTATGACTCAGGCAGTGGGTAACAAATCAAATACAAATTGAATTTGAAGGAGAAAAAAACACCCTCGTTTCTGGGGGAAAAACAAAGTGGCGAAAGTAAATTTAGCATTGCTTGCGGGATATAGCATTTAAGGTTTGAATTATGGAGTTTGAATAGGCACTCTTTGAGATTCCCATTTATCAAAGACAAAGTACAGAATAAATTATTCATAGTCAAGAATATTTAGTTCCAAAAAGGGCTCTTGATTTATTAAGGAAATTCGTCACCACTTTTTCTTTGTTTTCTAAATGTATGTAAAGTTACTAAGCTTCCAATCTACAAACCATTTATAGGAGCGACAAGAGTGTGATGTAAAAAGTCTTAGAATTGAATTAATTCGAGTCCATTATTATGTTACATTATTGTAGAAAATTCATGAATGGGTAGTCACTGGTTAAAAAAATTAACAGTTGGAGAGATAGAATTTGTTGTATAATTAAGTGTTAAAGGCATCAAACTCAATAGTTGTGGAGCAAGAAGCCTGATAGCCCTTCAACAACTCGTAATTATCATTATTTATTGCATATCTTAGAACCTTTAAAATACCAAATTTAAAATTACTGAGCTTTATTACCTGGTACATGTATATAAAAGTTTTCTTTAATTTAAACAAAAATTTTTCACTGAAACAGCCATGATAAATTTTAAACCCTGATAAATTGTATTGTGTGCTTTAAGTTTTGGTAACAGAATGACCTTGTATGTAATTGGAAGCTACACTAGCTACCAGTCATTATGTTGTGCATAATTTATTACCATGCTTCACATTCTGTCATCCTGAAGACTGGTTCCATTTTTCAACTTCCAAAGTTAACAGTTAATTCAGATTGGTTCAAACACAGTCTGGCATACATTAGATTACAACATTTAATGTAGTTTTAATGTTGCACTTGTATGAACTAGTAAATGGTTAAATATTTAAGTCAGTTATGTGTAGTTTTTAATGTTATAAATATATAATTATACACAAATTTTTTATTATCTGTTTAAGAAATACTCTTTCATTATGGATTGAATTAATGGATGTTCCATCTTAGCTTCTTTTTTAACGTAGGCGAGGAATGTTTATATTCTGATTATTTGAATAATAGTATTTGCAATAAAAATGAATAAATATTACTTATTACTTTTTCTTATATTTACTAAAGTCAAAATCCTGCATGTCTGTCTTTCTTTAATGGTAGTTAGCATTCTGCAAAACATTTTCGGACAGACTAAAAGCGCCACTTTGTCTGAATTTTCAAATTCAGCCATGAATTCCTGTGTTTTTGTTTCCTCATTCTAAAATATGGTTTTCCTTTACTTGAATTCATAATCAGCAATATTGTCCTTTTGATTGCATTGAAATTGAAAAGGAAAGAGATTTTCGGCAATTTGAATAATTTTTGAATATTTATTTGGTAATTATTGGAGACATATTAATGTCTTAACAATTCTTTGTGTTTTAGAATGGATGATTTTATTGGTAATTTGAAGGCTTGGAGAGCCTGTTGATTTTAACCTTTAACCTACTGAATTTGTGTATTATCTGCTTTTAAAATTGTAATCAAAGAGAATTTGAGAAAAATAAATGAAAATAAAAATCATCAAGAAACAGCAATGTGAAAGGAAAGCAACAGCATGCAGAAAATATTCATCATTCTTTGAGTGAGTTTCGTTATTCCTTGAGAGAGCTTCATATTTCTTAGAGTGAGCTTTATTATTCCTTGAGAGAGCTTTATGATTCTATTAGAGTGTGTTTCATTATTCTTTGAGAGAGCTTTATTATTCCTTGAGAGAGCTTTATAATTCTTAGAGTGAGTTTCATTTTTCTTTGAGAGAGCTTTATTATTCCTTGAGAGAGCTTCATAATTCTTAGAGTTAGTTTCATAATTCTTTGAGAGAGCTTCATATTTCATGCAGCATGGATAAAGTTAATGCATTACCTGAATTTATAAGCAGAATATGAACATTACAGGTACTGGGATGGAGGGTATACTAAAATATTGGATCTTCCTTGTATTGTGTATAATAATGCAATATGGAACTTGTTTGGAAATTTTTCATTTACTATAAATCCTCTGACCTTAATTGCCAATTAATCTTTGTACTAATCAAGGTTGTTTGGGAAGTTATGGATTTTTTTGTCTTAGAAAAGGAACAGCATAGTAATTCTGATTGATTCTATTATTGAAAACAGGTTAGTTTGGTAATTAAAGTCAATGAAATCATATAAACAATGTAGATGTTTGTTTATTTTGATGCATTCTTTTCTGTCAGATATATATATATGTATAATAAGTGTTTCTTCTTGAACAAAACTCTTTGGGACACATACATGTACACAATACAAGATCGAGTCCTGATTACAAGTAAAAAATATTCAAGCCCTGATTGAAAAACATTTTGAGGATTGTTTGATAAAAATTAAATGAATTAATTTTATAAGTTACTCTTTTTGTCAAGCAGAATTTCTTTTAGAACTTGTTGCTTTGACTTTTTTATATTGAAAATCTTAGGTTTTTGTAACCCTGCAGTTTCAATTTCAAAGCTTGACAATTTTTCACAATGTCTGTAGTGAAAGAGTTAAATCAGATAGGATTAATAATATAATTATAACATCTGAGTCGTCTGGCATAATTAAGTAGTATTTCCATTGGTTTGTTTAAAATTTCTTTTTTATTTTCTACCAATCAAATACTGCATAATTATGGCTTTTTAATATTTTTGCATTGCTACAATTACCTGAAGATGTTTTCCTAAAGTAAATTCAGTTTTGCAATCAATAATGTAAAATTGACAAGAATAAATCAGAAGTACTTATATCACAATTTAAAAGAAAAGCTAAATCTTTGTAATAAATTTTAAAAGTAAAGTTTATGCCATGAAAGAACTAAACTGCATTATGTTGCAAATGCTTTTAAATCCACAGTTGACAATAGCAGAGTTAACAGTGAAATTCCATTTGCAAATTATACGTTTTGTGTCGGCTTTTGCTGCAGCGTTTTATTACGAGATCAAGATCGTAAAAAAGTTCAGGGAACATTTATTGTACATCCTTGCTTGAAATCGTAAAAGAACACTTATTTCAGCGATTAAATCCATAAACTGCAACATGCACGGACGTTTATAGCTATCGAGCAGCCTGGAGAATGCACGAAACACGACGCTAATGGCAGAAGCATGCTGCCATTGGTGGGTTTCCTGGACGGAACATGAGTATGGTCTTGTCAGAACAAGATATCAGGTGACACCTAGTCACACTAAAACCGTGACTGCACTATCGTAAACAGTGGTTTTGGAATAAATTACATTCCAGAAAAGGATTCATGTACATGTAAGAAATTTGCGAAGACGTAGGTGGCATTGTTAAGAATGATTAAAAGTGGAAGTTATTGTACAGTGTTAACTGTGTAACTAATTAGTCATTTTCTTCTTAATAATTGATTTTGTAAGCCTAAAATTTGATATGCAATAAATGTATACACAAAGTTGAAATTCATGTTTATGACATATAACAGAGTTATAACATTATAACTTTGTAACAGAAGAATAATCACAGTTAATTAGGGATTTATTTCAAATATTTGTACTCTTCAACACTATAATAAGCTGTTGTCATAAATCATAACTCACCTGTGATAATAAGTGTTTTTTAAAGCCATAGAGAAGCTTCCTTCATTTTCCCATTGGTTGATACCACAGTATAATGCAGTCTGTATCAGCTGACCTTGACTGACATAAGAGGTTGAGTAGAAATAATTATTGAACAGAGCTTTAAGGTTTGTATGCCACATTGCATATGCAGCCATATCCCATCTTAATACCAGGTTGAAAGAAGTTGAATATTAGACTTGTAAATCTTGCTTTATTATTAACATTCCTGAAATTTGTGATGGAAAAGTGCAAATTCAAAGTTAGATGCCAGTACTTTTGAGAAGGAAACAATTTTACTATGTTCTGCACAATACAACTCATATCTCCCTGTGTGTTTTCCATGATGAAACCGATTTATCAATTTCAGTGGTTAGAAAAGAGGAAATGTTTTCTTCATTTAGATTAACAGCAAATGTCAATTCTGCAAAAAAATTACCATTATTTCATTATGTATCTGCTACTAACTTAAGAGGAACTTTGACTTTTTCAGTTGAAAATTGCAATACTTCCTCATGATTTAAAATTTACCAACTTTAGAAATTTAATTAAATTTGTATTGTTGAAAGGCTGTGCAGATGTAAAAAGGTCAAGGTCATAATGTCATTGGATATTAGTTTTGCTGTTTCCTTTTGAGAGTGATCTCCCCTGCGGGCTCTTATCTGTTATGTTGTTATGTTGTAAACATATTTTTATACCCCCCGCACAACGAAGTTGTAAGGGGGCTATACTGGAATCAGATTGTCTGTCCGGACGTCTCCCCGTCCGTCGTTTTTCCTTGTCTGCCCAATAACTTAAGATTCCTTTAATCACAGGGGCCTTGACTAAAAAAAAGTTGTCCGCCCAATAACTTGAGATTCCTTTAATCCACAGTCTTCATATTTTGCATGGAGGTAAGTCGTGATTAGTAGATGACCCCTATAGATTTTGAAGTCACTGGGTCAAAGGTCAAGGTCACAGGGGCCTTGACTAAAAAAAAGCTTGGCCGCCCAATAACTTGAGATTCCTTTGATCCACAGTCTTCATATTTGGCATGGAGGTTAGTCCTGATTAGTAGATGACCCCTATTGATTTTGAGGTCACTGGGTCAAAGGTCAAGGTCACGGGTGCCTTGACTTAAAAAAAGCTGTGGTATGCGGGGGTATTCACGCCATGACAGTGGCAGTTCTAGTTATTCAAATTACACTCAGCAGTTTAAGCAGCCAAAATGACTGCATTCCTTGGCTGGCTGCTTAAGACAGGTTTTACTGTATATGTAAATAAATGGACAACCGGCTCATAGTTAAGTTGTCTTCACATTAGGTTGCTTCTCTTTTTAAAAGGGCTATTTTTCAACTTGATTTAGATAAGCTAAATTGCACAATAAAAGAAACAGAGATGTATTCTGAAGGTATTCTAAATAAATTGTTATTTACAACTTTGTTTAGTGATACTGAGGTTTAATGGCAGCACTTGATTGTATACTTGAATAATTATGATGATATTTAGGGGAGGCTAATGAAAAATGTCATAGCTAATGGGGAGTAAATAATTTCTTAACTGGCGGAGAAAGTGAACATACATTGTCCCATCTCGTAATAATGTAATCGTGGTAATGTAATTTCTGGTTAAAAATTATAAACAGCAATTATAAGCAAATGTATTAAGTAAATAATTACTCCTATTGTACAAAATAATTATATTTAGAGCCATAGGGTACAGACAAATAGTTTATTGACTCCCCAGGAAAAGGCGTTATTTTGTTGGGGCTATGTCATTATCTTTTTTGTCTCGTAAACAATTAAAAGTAGCAATATTTGTTTGACTCCTGGTCGTCAAAGTAATGAATTTTAATATCATACACCCAAACAATTCAAGTCTTGCTGAAAATGATTTATTAAATAAATTAACAACAATAATTGTTCTGAGGCTATAATTGTCATAAATATATAAATCTTGTAAACCAGTCACACAATGCATTCATCTCATTGGTTAATTTGAATTTTGAGTACCAAGTTAGCAAATCAGATGATGGAAGTATTAGACTGATTCTCTTTAAGTAAAGGCAGGTACGTATATACAACCTGGTAAAGGGTACAATAAACTTTGACAACTGAGATGTTAATTTTACATGTATGTACATATTTTGATAGTAAAACCTTCATGCCTTAGTTTTTACTAAAATTAGAAGGGCCAAACATTAACAACAACAACAAGATGCCAGATAAATCAACCATGTTGAAACTAATTCCTTTCATTTTTGATCATTATCTCCCAAAAAGTTTCAACCCATTTCCTGCTTTTTCCGCAGGTGAAATGTGCATCAATGCCGTTCAAAGGAAAGTATTTGATTTGCATGTTTTGGCATTTGCAACTAATGAGCCGTGGCCTGTAATGCTTTCTGGTTTACGTTAAATTGTTTGACAGGTTCGAAATATTAGAATAATAATGAGAGAAACTCATGCACATGTGCACATTTTCATTGTAAATACAACCATTTTTCAAGGATGATTTCTCTCAATTTTTCTTTTTTGTGCGTGTGTTTCTTGTTGTTTTTTGAGGGTTTTTTTGTTGTATATAATTATATATAAATTTTATAGATAAATTGTTTAAAGAGATCCAAAATTGATGATAGGTTAATTTGACTTTTGAAATGTCCATGGCAGTGATTTTGAAACTGTCACCTGATATCTAATTATTGTATACATGTGACATTTAGTAGTTGTTATTGGTCTTAAGACCTATACACATGTACATCAAATCAAACATTAATCTCGAAAAAAAATTCCAGTCCCATCATTTCAAAAAATCTCAGTGGAGTCCCTTTAAAAGTTTTTTATTGTTTTGGTTTTATAATATGTATCAATTAATACAATTTTGTCTTATAAATTAAAGTATATTGTGCATTAATAAGTGTTGTATAATAAAGGGAATCAATTTTAAAAGAAATTTATTTCTTTTTTTTACTTTATAGAAAGCTGGTGAACTATTTTAAATTTCTTAACCTAATTTAATGACATACAAAACCCAAAAAATTTTAGTTTGTAAAGAGCTGGGGTTAAGACAAATTATAACAAGTTAAAAATTGATTGTTTGGGCTCCTCCTTTGTCATTTTGTTAAGGGCTTTATCTCTGATGATAATCTGTAACTGCCAAAAATGTGGGCACCCAGTGGTAACTTTGTAAATTGTTTTCATGATCGCTATCATGTGAGCCATTGTTAAAATGAATGGATGACCGTGAAAAAAAGTTAATTGTGAACTTATTCAGGTTCAAATGAGCACGGCCTCGTTCAAGTCCCCGTTTGAGTAAAGCTGAGTTGTCAATGTAGATCCAATATGAATTAATATACATGTGCTTCAGGTATATACAATGTATATATAGTTTAATGATAAACTATAGTTGTATTTATTAATTTATGCTACTAAACACCAAAAAAACACACAATAATTGGAACAAGAACAGCAGCAAAAACAACAAAAATAGCAGAGGAAAAATAATTATATAACATTGAAAAAGTAGGATTCTTTTCATTTTAAAAACCCCCCCACTACTGTATAGAAATGCTGGACATGATTCAATCCTCTCTGTGGTAAGTCTGTTCAGATTCATTAATTTTGACCTTTAATCTTCAAATAGCCTTTTGATCTAGTAACCTATGTGATCAGTGCTGACACACTGATCTGTGAGCCTACCACATCAGTGCCATCTGATCATGGTTTGCATTGTACATAACAAATCATATTTTGAAATTTTCCCTATATGGTTTTATCCAGATTGAAAGATGGAAATGTCATTTTTTTAAAATATTAAGTGGGCTAAGGGTTGAATTGTAACAGAGTGTCATTTCCTGAGTTTCAATGTAGATCACGAGTTCAATTTGAAGTTCTACTTATACTCTTGAGGAGAAAGAATAATGTTTCTTGAAGAGTTGCAATCAAAAGTGAAGGCCAAAGATACATTGTAATTGCCATTTTGTAACATAAATGGAAAATCTCCAATAGTGAAGACTAACAAATAAAAATTACATTGTTATATTACATGAATGTAATTTTTATTTTTCAGTCTTTTTCCATTTTTTTCTTCAGAATATTATATATAAATATTATATGTCATGAGAAAAACAGCTAAATTTCTGTATATTGTACCAGCAACATATAGAGCTATATGATCCATTCAAGATACCATGGTATGAAAAAAAGTGGAGGAAATCTGAGATACCATAATTATTAATGGTGATCAAATGAGGCTGAAGGTTTTTTTATGGGCATCAAAATGTTGACAGTGGGCAATTTTAGAAATTGATTTTTTTTTCTGAAATGTGACTGCAGAAATGTTATAATTTCTTGGATTTATTGGAAGAGATATGACAGGTTTGCGCCAAGCCCTCTTTGTGGTTCACAATTAAGCCGCATGACCTGCCATTTGTGAATTCTGGCCCTAATGACTGCATAAATATATTAAGGATTGATTTCTTGGACATTTATGGAGTCTCCTAGTCAAATATAGCTCAGAGTGTTGTCTGCAAGAGATACATCTTTGGTCTGGTCTATTTATGTGAAGCAATGTTTATTTGATTTAACCTTTTACTTAAAATGAACTCTGTCCAACAAAACCATTCTTCAGGAAAATTTCAAAATTTTTACTTTAACTTAACAGCAAACATTTTAACAGTGCAAAGCACGGCTGTGCTGGCTGATCTTGGTTGGTCTGTAACTGGTTTCATTGGTAGTTTCATTCACTATCACCAGACTTAAAGGGTTTTAGGTATTGCAGGTTAGGTATATGAATTGTCATATGTGCAGAACACCATGCAGCAGTAAGACTTAGTCAGTGACTATAATGTTTTGCCTGGTTTGATGCTGATTGTAACACCTCTTTTAGTCATCTCTTGTTGTTCACCCAACTGGCTTATGTGGATAAATAACCTGTAATTACGAATTTCTCCACTTGTGACTCACTGAAAATAGTCAGTCAGTGCTGAGATGCAATAACCATTAGACTCAATTTTCCAGCACATCGAGGATCGAGTTGTCACAGAGAAATTTCCATTTGCATGAGGATCAAACAAGCTACCCCAGGATTACAAAACAGACAGATGCTCTCTGTATTGAGCTTAACAGTTGGACACATATGCCAGTCTAATTGTTTCAAGGGTCCAAGACATTCATTGGTTTAAAAGAAATGAAATAGCATGCATGTTATGTAATGTTTGAAAATTTGTATGTCCCATTTTCGAGAATAAAATTTGCGGAATATAAGTTTAATTTAAAAACTTGTACGAGATGACTTAACCTAATTATATAGGGTGAGAAATGTCTCTCATATATTTTGCTTTGGCTTGAAAATTATAGGCATAAAATATTTTTTTTGCAAAATTAAAGAAAATGACAACATTTTAAATGTCTGATGACATCTTCAAATTATTCAAAAGAACAGTTTTATCTCTGCATAATGTAAAGGAGGATTAAGTGAATTGTTTATTTAGCTCGAAAGACTTCATCGTATTTCTACCCTGTACGCTAAATAGGTGCTAAATTTCATAAAAGACGCTATTAAACTTATACAAATATGTTCATTCACAAATAAATCGGACAATATTTAAATTGGTTCTTAAGTGGCTGAAGTATTTACCTAGTATTATGTTACATTAATAGCTGAAGTACAATACCCGTGTACCCGTATCCGATAGACATAATGACGTTTTTTGTTATATTAATTGCGGAAAGGCGGGATAACATTTTTTGTCATCGACCAGATTACAACTTGAGAGACCTATCACTCTGGTTAGAACAATGTTTTGAAGATTCTTTATTTTCAAATCCTCGTTGTAGGCCGAGTCGTATTTTTCCGTACCATCGATTTTGAATTGAGAGGTTTGTAGTTGACGAGCATTAAATCTTGCCGTTTGACAGACTCCCTACTAGCAAATGCTGAAGTGTCGTTTCATCAGGGATCGGGACATTGACGAAACATAGCTGGCGGTCCTCGATTTGTTCCCATCTAATACACAATAAGGGCTATTGTGGGTCTCTGAACCAAACAAAGCTGGTTAAATCTTGGTGACTTTGACAGGCTGATTCACAGCTTCGTAAATTTAGCCCCTGGACAAATTGCGTTCAGAATGGTTACAGTTAAAGTAGCTAGATTTTTTTTTATAATATTAAGAAAAAATGAATGATGAAACAATGTCAAGCAAACTTAAGTAGAAAATTAATCAATCCCAAGATTGGATAGTACTTTAAAATGGGGCTGTTTTCTATTAAAACAAATTTTAATTTAATTTGCACATTTCTAAGTAATTTAATTAGTTTATGAAAATGAATGTACTTTTCAAGTAAAAAATATCTCGTAAATGTTGTATTGTTTAGGCTGTGAAATTTGCAAACTTGGAAGAAATATTTGAATTTGGTTCTTTAATACAAGTCTTAAATCATAAAAGAGTTTGGATTTTCCAACTTCTCTTTAAGTAAGGCAATAGTATTGTAGTTAAATGAAGGATTTCATTAAATTCGGTGCATGTAACCAGCTTAAAATATCATGTTTTTAACATTTCATTGTGTGGTCTATGTCGTATTTTGAGAACATAACACACTATTAGCGAAGCATTCAATATTTGTTCTGAAAATGGTCTTTATCATGCAATTGTCTTCAGTCAGACAATTTATGATTCATTTGTGTCATTTATTTTCTATGAACAATCGACCAGTATCTTAATTATACGGCTAGATCCTTATTATTCAATCTCTAAGTGTGTATGTATACTGTAAATAATTTTTGATAAAGTATTATCGTTTTTTTCTATTGGTCAAGTCTTATTTTTTTATAGTTAATGACTCACCACCTTCATGTAATCTTCCAGTATATGGTGTTTATGATGTTAGTTTCCTCATACAGTGAAAAAGTGTAAGATCTAAATCTATATAATGAATGGTCTCTAACCATGGTCAGTAACCTTAATGACCATGGTCACACCATGGTCAGAAACCATGTTTGCGGCCATTTAACATAACACGGTCAACCATGGCTAACCATGACCTGTGAGCCATGTTAGTTCATGTTATTTCATGATAAAACATGATACATTTCACCTGGGTTCTATGACTCATATGATGATGTCATGACCAGTAATCACAGTCATGACATAATACAGCGCCCCTTCAGCCGGGAACTCACGCCAGACACCAGACAGGTCAATGTGGTGGTTTACTTTGGCACCACAATGGCCAGGGATAATTGTTTTTTACCTTTCTGACTGTCTCCTCAGGTAGTAGCAAAGTGGCTGTTGGGGTCAGAGGTGGTGTCACAAGGGGCATGGTTACAGTTGACAAGGACATATGAATTGTACTTACTGTACTGTAAAATATTTTACTTCAGAGAAATATGGATTATTTGATGTACAATGTATTAATGTATATCATTATGCTATGTTTTATTTAATCACATAATTATGTACTGCAGTGCTTATGGCTATAATTATAAGCTGAAGTTTTCAAATCTATAAATAGTAACATTGCTAAATTACTACCTTGAAGAATCACTTGCTTCTTTTATAACAGAATCCAATTTCATCTGCTCTTCATCATGCATCACAAAGGGGTATTTTAGGCAGGTGTCTTGCAAAAGTTTGACAGCACTTTTCATGACTTTCTACTGACTTACTTATTACATTGAATTCAGTTTTCTTTTAAGTGCTGTAAATAGACATTCTATGAATTAAAGTTATTTGTTCTGGATGATAGTCACATAGAGTCACAAGCAGCCAGCTATTTCAAATGTGGTGATATTTCTCCACACTGAAATACAAAAGTACAAATGTACATGTTTAATGAAGAAGAATCAAATTTTTATTTGATATCTAGCTTAAATTTTAAGCTTTAATTTCAAGAAGTGGTAATATCCAACTACTGGTATAAGTCAACGAACTAGGACCTAGTATGATCTGATTTCTGCATAATAATTGTATGCTGTTAGAGTATCATAATAGAATGTTTCAAATCAAGGCTAAGAAAATCAGTTAATCAAATTGGTTTGAATAATCAAGGTTCTTGCAAAGCACTGAATATGTGTTTTTTTAAAAGATTTTGAAGATATGACATATTATTCTTAATGCTATATGTGGTGGTGAATATTTTCTGCTCTTATGTAACGTGTCAGACAATATTTGAGCAAATTTTGATTTTGAAGATATGACATATTATTCTTAATGCTATATGTGGTGGTGAATATTTTCTGCTCGTATGTAACACAGACAATATTTGAGCAAATTTTAATCTGTGGCGAGTCCATCCAAGGGGTCCAGTGGGTGGCGCAATATTCCCACTTTAAAGCATACTGTATTAGCCATATAACAAGTAGGTTCTTTATTGTTCATGTCTAAGATGTTGTTGGTGACTGCAATTTTTTATGCATCAGATTGTCATTTGATATTCAATAAACAGGGAAATCTTGAGAAGTGCTTAAAGCCAAGAATTTAAGACTTTTCATTATTTTCTTAGGACAGATTTCGTGATTTAAGCAGATTATGGCTTGGAGCAGATAAATTCAATTTGAGTAGGAATTTCAGGCACATGTCTGGCATTGATTGGGGGAGATTTTACTGTTTTTAGTGGGTGACTTTGACAAGGGGATAATTCAAGAATTAATGGACACACTTATAAAGGAAATTGATGATGGTACAAAATATGAATGTCAGACAATTTTAAAAAAAACCCCGCAGTTTCACACTTTGACAAATTATATTATATTCAATGAAAAGAGAAAATATGTCCACCTTTGTGATTACAAAATGAAGGCCAATTCTGGTAAATCACTACTGAATGTCACTGGTATTAATGGCCGCTGATTCCTTTAAGTCATGTACATAGAAAAAAGCTGTGAACAATGAATTCATGACCTTTAACCCTTAACTATATATCATATACATATATATGTAAATTGTATTATAATGCAGATGGCAGTAACATTAAAAGCAAAGTTTCCCAATGACATTATCTTTTGTTTATATGTCTATTTAAAAATAAAATTTTCCTTTTTGTCTATTTTCAGATTATATGGCTGGTCAAGACTGTGATTCAACTATTCTATTAGGAGGTGCAGTGGTGTATTCACATTATATAAACCAGTCTAAATCGTACAATAATGAAGTGAATTGTCAAATTAAGTTTAAATCTAAGAAAAGTGACTGGAAAATAATGCTACGGATGTTAGAAATGGATATTCCAGACAGACAGAAAAATGGAATATGTAATGATGCATTATATGTTTCCGATTCAGATAAAATGTATCATACTATGGTAAGTGCTTACATTTTGTATTTTAGCTATATTATAACAGAAGGACAACAGTGGCCAAGTGGTTATTGTTGCTGTTACTTCTGGTCCTTCACGATCATTGATCCAGCACATTAAGTGTTGAAGCCTGTGCAAGGGGGCATGAGATATGTTGCACTTTTCCGTTATCTCTCATGAACAGACTCAAACAAACTGAGTCTACAATTTTCATGTAATTTGGTTGTTTTGATTGCTTCTGAGGGATCTCCATTTTCTAAAAATTTTTTTTTGGGGGGGGGGGGGGCTTTTAGATTTACCCTTGTCCGTCCGTCCTTCTCTGTCCGTCCTTGCGTCCATCTGTTCTCTTTTGTGTCACACGCAACTCAAGAAGAACTTGACCTAGAGTCATGAAACTTAACAGGAATGTTGATCAGCATGTGCAGTGTTGATCAGCATGTGCAGTTGTGCACCTGGGTATTTTTGTGTGGATTTATTCAGTATTTTTAGAGTCATTGCCCTTGACTTAGTAAAATTTGCAATTTTCAACTTGTGTGGCATGTAACTCAAAAAGTATTTGACCTAGAGTCATGAAACTTTACAGGAATGTTGATCAGCATGTGTAGTTGTGCACCTGGGTATTTTCATGTGAATTTATATACATGTATTGTAGTATTTGTAGAGTTTTTGCCCTTGACTTAGTAAAATTTTGCAATTTTCAACTTGTGTTGCATGTAACTCAAAAAGGATTTGACCTACAGGAATGTTGCTCAGCATATGAAGTTGCGCACCTTGGGTTTCGCTTGTGGATTTATACAGTATTTGTAGACTTATTGCCCTTGACTTAGTAAAAAACGTTTCATTATGTTGACTGTTATTTGTTCCTTGAATGCTTGAGTTAGAATCAACCAACTTTACAGGAATATTGATCAACATCACTGTTAAGCTATGCACCTGGGACTTTGCATGTGGATTTTTTTCAGTTTTGTTAGAGTTATTGCCCTTGACTTACAGTATATAAATTTGCAATTTTCAACTTGTTCATGCATAGCTCAAAAATTATTTGACTTGTAGGCCTGAAAGTTTACAAAAATGTTGGTCAGCATGTGTACTTATGCACCTTGGGGTTTGCTTGTGGATTTATTCAGTATTTGTAAAGTTCCGGCCCTTTACTTAGTAAAAGATTTTTAGTTTTCAACTTGTGGCACATGTTGTCCAAAAAATATTTGGCGTAGAGTCATAAAATTGACAGAACAGTGGCGTGTGGGGGCACCCGTATCCTATGGACACATTTCTAGTTTACAATATATTCTGAAATAATTGTGATCTGTTCCATCCTTAGACTTTTATTGTAACTTCTTTAAATATTGTTTCAATAAATATGGCTGAACTGTGCTCTAGTAAATTCAGTGTGATGACTCAGAGTAAAAACTACCACCACCACCACCACAGCTTTTATTAGCTGCTTAAATATTGTTCTCATTCAACAGGACTAATTGACCATTGCCTAGAAATGTTTTCAACAAATATTTCAAGTTAAACTGAAAGAAAGATAACCGGCAAGCTAAACATGCATTTTAAACGGCTTTACACCAATGTAGAAGTTATGTTAACAAATTCAAGACAGGAGGAGTTGAACTTTTTTAAAACAGCTAAAATTTTTATAAATTCAAGCAGAGCATAATCATTTCAGTACTCAAATTCAGTTTGTATCACAAGTTTCATGTCAAATTTTCTTAATATCGTCAACCTTCTTTTATTATGAAATTAGGTTAATTTTGGAGTGAATAAAACAACTTCTGACAACAGCCAGACCAAAGTTTTATAATAATTTTAATTAAAATAACATTTCATCTAATTTACTCATCCAGATAAAACACCCTTATAACATGGTTCTTTTATAGTTGTCAAAATTTGATATTATTATGTTGAACTCTAGACTTGACCTTGCCTCAGATCTCAGTGTCCAAGATATGTAATCTTGTTAATTGAATCCTTATTATCTGTCTCGTGCCAGACTGGACAACCTGCCGACTGATTTCTGTGTTATTATTTCTGTAGGTAATTGTTTGATTGCCTCCAATCAATGGCTATAAGGAACACCAATAAGAACACCAATAAATCATCAACAATAAATCAGCATAGACAAAGTCTCTAGCCATGTGCTTGTGTGTGCCAACACATACAATTGCAGCCTTTTTATATGCTGACAGTCTTTATATGAATGATAAATGGTCTCTGTGAAATCATGACAAAACATAAACACAAGGCCTGATCTTTACTTTAACTTGGCACATGTTTTCTTAGTAACATCTTGATTTATGATCGTAAAGTCTAGGAGGCAGCCATATGGCAACAATATTACCCATAATCCAATTGTGTGATGCAAATTCATAAGGAATGGTATTTTGAATTGATTACAATGTTTTGAATGGGTAACAAATATTTCATTTTCACAGGGTTTTTCTGGTTTCTCTATAAAAGACCAGTCTGTAACAATGGTAGGAGAATGTTAAATGTTTCCGTTACTTGAACAATCAGTGATGAATGGGTCCAAGATATTTCATTGTGTGTATAAAATCACCAAGAATGATATAGTCTGTAGATAGGAAAATTATAAAATAAATTGCTGGGTAAATTTTAATCAAGTAGGAAAAATTGACAGGAAATGAAATGGATGAGGGAGGCAGTTTTTTACCTACCTGAGTGTATTCTAATATTAACAAAATATGTATATCGTGCAAAGAAAAAAGAAGCCAACAAATTTGAGGAAATTTAAAGAATATTTTCCTAACAGAATATCACATTTTTAAGTCAGGATAAGGCTCCCACGTTTACAATTTTTTGTAAACATTTACACGATTGCTAAGAACCGAAACGATACCGTTTAAACGGTGGTACCTCTATGTACTATACACACCATGTATTTGAGTCGCCAAATGATGTCTTTCTTTCTATTTTTAATACATGTACAAATAAAGAATGTGCAGGGCTCATCACGATTGAGTCAGCACACATTTTTTGCATTGTAACCCCATAATGCTGTGTGGAGGGTTGTAAACACCCATTTTCCGTTTGTTTACTTTGGAATAAACCACTAGAATTGATAAAATCCATGATTACAGGCAATGATTAAGAAATTTTGTAAGACAATACAGTCATTTCGATTAAATGGTAAACTGAATATCGTAAACGTTTATGAATGAAAATCGAAACGAATCCGTTTAAACGTGTAATCGTGGGGGCCTTAGTCAGGATATGACTATTTGTGATGATTCAAGGTGTCCATGAGAATTTATATTTTATATTAATGCATACTTTAATTCTCTAAACTTTTTTTAAATTACTGAATTCTAAGGGCTAAGTAATGGTTATAAATGGTAGTTAATATTTATGCAGTTCAGATATTTTAAATTTTTATGCATGAATTTTGTAAGAATATTGAATTACTGAAATTATCAGTTAGCGCTGGCTGTAAAATAAAAACTAAGAATAGAATATGATCAAATATAAACATTTCATTGAACTGATACTTTCTCTCCCATCCAGTGTTGTGTAAGTGTCAATTATTAAAGCTAATATGTTATGTTTTCCATTAATCATTAAAGCTTTAAATCTACACACCAGTAAAGTTGTGTCATAAGTGTCAATTATTAACAAAGAAATGTTATGTTTTCCATTAACCTCAAAGTCTTAAATCCACACAGCAGCCGAGTGATGTCAAGTAGAAATGCATGTGTTTTCCATGTTCAGATTAATTTACCAGCAGTAAAAGTGAAGCATATAATTTCTTCTATTTCAATGTTTATTCCATTATGAACAGCTGTATGCAGAAGTTTTATGATGGTATTTCCATGCCAATGAAAACTACCTGTTAGCATTGAAAACGGAGGAGATTATAGATAAATATGAATATAAAGAAAATGGATGAGTGGTGAAAAATAGGACTGAGTGAAAAAAACATTCTAGAAGATGATTGAAATATTATTAGTTATAAACCCTTCAAATTTCATTAATGGACTTCCTTTATTCTGAATTTGAAACTGTTCATTGGTACTGTAAGAACTGGTAATACATCAAAAAGCTCAAATCTTATACCTAACAGTATTGGCACCACCTGGTTTATGCACAATTGTCACAGTGTTGGACTGTGAATTGGATGACCTGGATTCAATTTCCGGACATTGCAGGTCACTTCTTTACAATTGATCATTAAATCCTTTCCATCAGGTCATTTGAATTGTACCTCTGGTCAGGCTATTAATGTACAGGAGTAACTAGCAGTTCCTTGCAAAAGTGAAAGCATCTGGTACTTGACAACCAGCCCAGGAACAATACGGTGACTTAACTTTGTCTTGGTGTATCCTAAATGGATACTGCCTAAGCTAATAATGCCATGATCGAGAGGGTAAACTACAAAAGCCACCACCACCTAATGTTATAAATCGAGTCAGACTGTATGGCATGGCTGTTATACAGGACTGGTGTCAAAGGCGTCTCATTTATTACTACTAGGAGGTACCTTGTCGAATTAAAAAAATCACAGAAGAATTATTTAATATAGGTCAGTCACCCTTTAAGACATTACTGGGCGACAGCTGAACCATCATGGGTGCTAAGTTTGATTTCTGAAGAAGATTAGTTCTATATATATCTACAGTAATGTGTGGAAACTCTCCATCTTTAATGATTCCTAGAATCTGGTTGCACCTTCATTGACATCAATATTTATAAATGTACAGAGAAAATTTGTCTTGAAGACTTGCTGTCATAGGTCACAATTTTATGACTATTGCATTATATTATCAGTCCATTAGGTATGTACCCACAGAGATGTTGCTCCACTAATAAGCATTAGTTGCATCAGTTGGTTTAAAGAACACAATCATTAAGTCAACATAACTTGCACTTCTGACAGTTTTTGTAAGATAGTCTAATCCTTATTACATATTAAACAACTATTTTTGTGTCAATTTACTTTTTCCAATTACCATATTTGTTGATAAATAACAGTTTTTGTGTATTTTTTGTAAATTGACTATGATTGTCAATAGGTAGTATACATTGTAAGTAATATAATGATGTTCAAACTTAGTTACAGAAGTCAGTTGTTTAACTGTGGACCTCTTTGAGTCTTTGATTTTGTTTGAAAAAATGAAACAAGCAGGCTGGCATCCACTAGTTATAAAGTTGGGATTAAGATGGCTATGATACTATTAAGCAAACTGTGTAGATATTATCCAAACCAAACATTTGTTCAAATTTCAGAGATACATACATATACATATACAATTGTATAATATTTAATTGCTAACACATTATATTTCAGATTGAAGCTGGAGGTAACTTTGGATTATGTGGGAACCAGCTTCCATCAACTATTTATTCCTCAGGACAATATTTAACAGTTCATTTTAGGTAAGAACACAATGTCATATTCTCATTCATTTATTTATAAAATTTAATGTATTAATCATTAATATGGCATTAATCATCTGATAATGCTCCTGCCCCAGAGCTTAATAACATCAATGGAATACTGTTAAAATCTTTACAAATCTATATATGGCTGAAAAGCTGTCACAGATCTACTTACATCTGTAACTCAGAATACTGTAACAGAACTGCATAACTGAAATACTATAACAAAACTGCATGCCTTGTTACAAATCTACACAACTAAAATACTGTTATAAAAAGCGATGCCTTGTTACTATGTTGCATGGATAAGATACTGTTACAAAACTACATAATGAAATACTGTTGCAAATCTGTGGTGGAAATACTGCATGCCTTGTTACAATGTACTGTTACAAATATACACAACTGATATACTGTTACAAATCTACATGACTAAACTACTGTAACAAAACTACATGACTGAAATACTGTTACAAATCTACATGACTAAACTACTTTTACAAATTAGGATGACAGAAATGCTGCTACAAACCTACGTAACTGAAGTACTGTTACAAATCTACACAACTGATACATTGTTACAAATCTACATAACTGATACATTGTTAAGCAAATCTACACAACTGATACATTGTTACAAATCTACACAACTGAATGATACATTGTTACAAATCTACACAACTGATACATTGTTACAAATCTACACAACTGATACATTGTTACAAATCTACACAACTGATACATTGTTACATTAAGCTGACATGATGACTGAAATACTGTTACAAAACTACCTAAATGTGAAAAACTGTTACAATAATGAATTACTGGTGATGTAATGATGCAATGATTTTAAAGTGGCACTGATGGGTGATTTAAATATTGCTGTTATGATAAATAGACTGCATTTTATACCAGATTGTAATAGCCAAAAAACCTAATATCTAGGGATGATTTGTAGTGTATTAACTAGAGCAGCTTGTCAGCTTGTGTATGAGATATTATCTCCTACTGATATCTCATTTAGAGTGATGCTTAGGCATTTAAATGTCAGGATTGTGTAACTTGATAGCATTTCAATGATTTTATCTGTATATAAAATCTTCATTGAGGGATTAAATATTTTAGGTGGGATTTTGTTACCAGAATGATTACATGTTATTTTTGTATAAATTGTAAAGTTGATGTTTTATTTCATTTTGACTAACTATATTTATTATTGAAACTCTTTGAAGATTTGATATAGACTGGTCTAGTGGTGGTGGTGTGGTGTTGTTGGTAGTTTAACGCAAGTAAGTCACATTAAATTTACCAGAGCACAGTTCCACATTGTTCCAAGCAGTTTATCAGTACTAGTTGCATTCAATCCCTTCACTTGATAACTCTGTAAGTGCCTGGGAGCAGAGGTACAGTGCCAATGACTGAAGGAAGGATTTCATGATCAACTGAAACGAAAGTGATCTGCACTATCTGGGAATCTAACCCAAGGTTACCCGGTGCATAATCCAACAGTCTACCGTATTGAGGTAGTTGGATTATATAACCTGCAGCATCTTTGTAGGGCCAGACCTGCCTGCACCTTTTTTGCAATCAACCACAGATTATAGTGTTGGCTTTTTAATTTTAATACCGTGATATTGATATCCCTTTCATCAACAATGGACAAGTTCAAAATTTTTAATGTAACACAAGGAAAGTCTATGACACAAATAAAAATACTTTTGGAAGAATATATGTTAATAGTCAGTTATTAATATCAAAAGGTGTAATTTGGTTTATAATTATAGACTACAGCACACTGTAAACTTAAGGTTATTGCATATTTATGTATATATGGAATACTAATATACTTGTTCTTCTTAACCAGGTTTTCAACGAAAATCAGGTTATTGTAATGCCGAAGTCGGCGGCCGGGCGGGCGGTCGTCAACTTTTGGTTTCCGCTCAATAACTTAAGTTTGCTTTGGCCTATTGACACTAAACTTGGTGTGTAGGTAGGTTATATCAAGAGGCAGCTTTGAATTGCTACCCAGGTGTCTGTGATCAAGGTCAAGGTCACTGCTACTAAAAATAGAAATTCAGTTTCCGCTCAATAACTTGAGTTTGCTTTGGCCTATTGACACCAAACTTGGTGTGTAGGTAGCTTATATCAAGAGGCAGCTTGGGATTGCTACCCAGGTGTCTGTGATCAAGGTCAAGGTCACTGTTACTAAAAACAGAAATTCAGTTTCCGCTCAATTACTTATGTTTGCTTTGGCTTATTGACACCAAACTTGGTGTATTGATAGCTTATATCAAGAGGCAGCTTGGGATTGCTGATCAAGGTCAAGGTCACTGTTACTAAAATAGAAATTCAGTTTCCGCTCAATAACTTGAGTTTGCTTTGGCCTATTGACACCAAACTTGGTGTATATATAGCTTATATCAAGGGGAAGCTTGGGAATGCTACCCAGGTATCTGTGATCAAGGTCAAGGTCACTGTTACTAAAAATAGAAATTCAGTTTCTGCTCAATAACTTGAGTTTGCTTTGGCCTATTGACACCAAACTTGATGAATGGGTAGCTAATATCAAGAAGCAGCTTGGGATTGCTACCCAGGTGTCTGTGATCAAGGTTAATGTATTTAGTTTTCATGTTATAACTTGAGTTGGCTTTGACCTTTTGACACCAAACTTGCTGAGTGGCAGCTTTGGATTGCCACTTAGATATCTGGGAGCAAGTTCAAGGTCATTTGCTTACAATAGAATTTTCAGCTTCTACTCAATAACTTCAGTGCACTTTGATCTATTGATTGCTGTCACATCAAAACTTGGTTGTTGAAAACCTGGTTTTCGTGGCATTGCGGCGCTTCTTGATAATATTATAGCCTAAGACTTGTTAATATTATCACTGCTTTGACCCACAGCCGCCAATAGAACAATGATACCTGAATTTGATCAGGAATTATACAGTATCAGGAATTACAATTATCATTTTGCATATTTTATAAAGTAACAACATTATGTTAACCCATAACTTTTATAAATACATATGAAAGATGGAATGCAAACTGTGAGATGTAACAAATTATCTGTACAGTTGTTTTGAAACGAGGAAGTAAAATCCTTTGTAAATCATTTTGATCCCCATAACACCATGGGTGTTTTATAAAGACCAGGTGCTTCCTGTAAAAATAAACCTAACATCTCAAACTGGTGAAAGTTGGAATACAGATTAGATCTTCACTTTTATGACCTAAATAACAGACACTTAAAGTTTCATTGGTTATAATATAATTTAAAACAAAAAAAAAATATGTACCAAATTACAGTTTAGTTTCCCATTATGATGATTCATTGTCGTGATTGGAAAGCACCTGTTTCTAACATCTTCGGATTTTGGTTTTATTTCAGTATTATGCACACTGACAGTTAATCAACCAGGTGTACTCAGAATTATTTTCTGTATTTTCTGTACCAATTCTTTAGCAATGACAGTTCTTATTCTGCGCAAAAGAAAGTTCAATCATGACATATACAATGTACTTATAGTTGTGATGTGCTGAATTTCTCAAATGGAAATGAGTTTCCAATTGTTTGGAACTGTCCTTTATCATGTTTAGGGATATCAAGATGAAAATTTAAAGTTTAAGTCAGCCAACAGTCAGACTGCATAAATGTGCAGGCAAACTTTGCTCTAATTCTGTTGGCTTAGGCTTTTGTTTTTTTATATTTTGAAAAATGATGATTTTGTAAATACATGAACGTAATTATTTATAAATTGGGTTAAATAATTAACAGTTTTATTTGTTGAATCATTTTCTTTCATCAATTTTTCTACTCTGAGCCATCAGTTTATTAAGATATCTTTGTGCCCTCTCTTTTTCGATCCAAGTTAGCTTATTTTTTCTGAGATTATTTTCAATTGAACACTGACAGTAACAATATTATTTTATTTGAATCATCACCAGATGTTAGTTGCATGTTTTTGCGATGCTCGGTCTGAAAATAACTAAAAAACTACACATCCTGGAATGTTGCATGTCAGGAAAATAAAAACAATCTCAGATGCACGTCAGGAATAAAACGAAAAGAGAAAAAGCTATGAAAAGCTCTGCAAGTTGCCAAAACAAATGTTTTAATGGAAAAATTATGCTCCGTTTGTTTTTGAAATGTAGTTCCATTTTGTAGCAAACAATCATAAGCCATTAATTAATCTCCTCCTTATATTTGTTTGATGTAAATGTCTTGATAAATAAAACCATGGGGTTGTAAAAAAATGTTATGATTAATGTAAGCAGAGGGAAAAATTATAACATATGACAATTTAGAAGTTTGTAGCGATTCTGGTCCCAGCTGTCAATATAAGCTACCTATATCAGTAAGTTAGAGAAAATTGCCATTAATTGTTGAAAACATAAATGAATATGGGTTGACCATTGTAATAAGGCGGATGTTTGAAAACAGAGTAGATTGATTGATATATCTGTATCTGGGCTTTTGCTTCATTTTATTTAATATCATAATTATATAGGGAAATAAATTCATTTTGTTGAAATTTGTTTACATATGTGTTGAAACTAAATTAAAGTATAAAATATGATACATATGAAATAGAATCCATGTATGATTCATTTACTTTTTTCCATATAGCAAAAGCATATATTACATGTATATATGACAAAAATTTTGATGTTGCTTTTGTATGGTCCCATTGGCATTGCAGTTAAAGCCAGTTACAGTCACTAATGGCCCTCACTGATGTGGGTTCATTATGACCATTTGGCTTTGTAGTGAAAGCCACCTTATTGCTTTGGCCCACATTGCATGTAGGCTCAATTCTCAAAAGGGAATTGGCAAATTTTTCTTGTTTAGGGGGCGATTTTGCTTTTGTTTATAGTTACAAACTATCCTGGAAAAGATCATGACCATTGGTTCTCCACTTGTGCCTAAAATAATTCATAGGGCTTATGGCATTGTCGGCACAGGTGCTAGTGGCATTGATTTGACCTAAAATGTGTTTGACCTTGTTATTTATACAATAAAATATCAATATATTAAAAAAAAAAAAAAAATTAAATTTTTTTTTTAATATATTGATATTTTATTGTATAAATAACAATTAAGGTCAAACACATTTTAGGTCAAATCAATGCCACTAGCACCTGTGATTGTCGGTGGAAATTCATTTGAGGTTTAAACATCAGTGTGTAAGTTAACATTTTATAACTGCATAATTAAAAAATTTTTATTTTGAACAGTGTTTATTTAGGACAGTAAATGTTACTTCATATGTTTATGAAGTGTCAAGTTATTTTTCTCAAGAGTGACAAAAAGATTACTATTTATAAAGTTATCTTATTTACATAATATCATTATTGTAGCAACAAAATCATTTGAAATATATTACTTTGCATGTTAATATATTGCAGCAGACACACAGTCTTCTTTGCTCCAGGTTGATGGAAGCATGCATGCCTTGAAATCCTCTCTGTAACATTGCAGTGTTCCTGGTCGACAGAAGCATGCATGTCATGACTGTGCAAACAGAAATTGTTATGAATCGCTTCAAAACAATGCAAACATTATGTCACTGATGATGAACGATTGTTTGCTCTGTCATTGATTAATATAAGGACTTAAAGGAAAAATACTGTTGATTAAATATCTTCTGCTATTATTAATTTGGACAGTTAAAAGCTTATGAAGTCCTCTTTATAAACTCATAAACTTGCTTAATGTGTGTAAATAACTGCAAGAAAAAGTTTTAAGATTATAAATGATAAAAAAAATTTCTGTGCTATTAAAAACTAATGAAAAAGAATATGACAAGAGATTTATTACACATTAAATCTAACTAATATTGACAATTCTCACAACTCTTGTTCATATTATCAACATTATCCTTTGAATCTAATGCCAGAGGTTATTTTCCTACTGAGATAATCAAGTTGAGGTTATGGAAGGTCTGTGGGTTTTACTCAGGTGCTGCGCCATTCCTTAAACAAGACACATGTCTGTGGGCAGTGTGCTCCACTTTTCTCAGTGCTGGATAGTTTAAAGAAAAGGCCAGGTCAGGTAGAAAAGAGGGCATTATTCAAATTTGGTAGTGAACGTTTTAGTACTCCCAAGTTTAAATTCAATATCATTATGAGAAATTAAAGCAAGAACTTCAAGTGAAATAGGGGGAATAACTGAGAGAAAAATAAATGATTATGTTACCTGACCTTTAGAAATGTATTTCAATTAAGTTTGAATTGAATTAACTTACGTAAAAGTTAAGTAAAACATGGACAGTTCACTTGCAAAAATGAATTTTAGGATTATCTGCCTTACTGAAATGGTGTCATATATGTATATTGATAGTGAACATGTATATCAAGTTTAAAGTGAATTAAAAACAGATCTTAACAAAAAGGTTAACCAGGGCTAAAAATGTTGAGAAAGGGACATAACTTTGCATAAAATAATTTCATGATTATCTGCTCTTTTGAAATGACATCCTTTTTTGACAATAAACATGTTTGACAAGTTTGAAGTGAATAACTTTTATACTTTCTAAGAAAATCGACCTTTTTGAAAAAGGTTTAACCAACCAAGCAATAGCTCAACCTTTCTCTTCAAAAAGTGAAGCTAATAATGTACATTGAGGCACCTGAAGTCTCCCTCCACCCATAAAGTGGCCAATATATATGTATATGACCTTTACAGTGTTGAGTGTTGATCATAATGACACAGCCTAAAAATATCATTTTATAGAGACTAAGAATAATATTTCCCTAATTAAGCTTAATATGGAAATCTATGTCAAATATTTACTGTCATTTCACACAAATCGTATCCTTATTGTGGAAACTTTTGTGGGAAACATGCAAGTAATCAATTTCACATTAAGCAAATTATACAACAGAGGGCCATAAAACATAGTGAGAATGGATATAGTAAGATTCCTATTATGATAGATGCCATGCACGTATTTTGGTTATGATTATAGTAATTGGTTAGGTTTGACAAGTTTTTGTCTCGTAATGCATGGCGAGATAGCTTTTATTACATTGCCGATTTGGAAGATAAAGAATAGCAGACTATCAAAAAGGACCTTTGCGGCAGTATAATGGAACATTTCATTTTTCCGTACTCCCAGAAGGTATGTAAAAAGGTGACAGTAGGTTTTATTGTTGTCACTTCAGGGAAATGGTGGCGACAGTGACTGTATCATGTTATAATCTGACTAATGGCCTAGACTGAAGTAAGGTCATGTTGGTGACATTTTCATTCAAATTGGTGTCTTTCTTTTTTATTTCATTGATTTAATCATCATTTCTATGTTTTAAATAATAGAGATTTATAAATTTGTAAATCCTTGTAATGAGATTGGAAATGGCGGGCATTTGTGTGATGACGGATGGCCGTCAAAAAGGTTGTTTCTAGTCGCTAACTAGAAATTAGATTTAGGAATGAGATATTTGTAATCAAACTTGGTATACATGGAGATGTTGCTTGGGATTGCTTTTGGACCTACTAGAGTGAAGGTCATTGTTACTAAAAATAGAAAAATGGCTACCTTAAATTTCTCTTTTATAGTCCACCTGATAGGTCTGTAGGAAGAGCATCAGGGGTAGCTGGTTTGATCCCTGGGAAAGGCATTTTTCCTTAACAATTGTTTGTGAACATAATGAGACTTATGGTAATTTGTCTGTTACTGTTGATGCAGAAATCATTTGAGATTTATGATTTAAGCTTGTCACTTAGTAATGACTGTTTAGTTATCCAGGAATTTAAAGCTGGTAAGATGGATTGGGGGCCAAGATAGTAGAAAAAGTGTGTTAAAATTGGCATCTATACCACCTGAGAACAAGTAAACAAATGATTTATGTAATATTTACATGTGTCTGAAGGGTTTATAAGTTCTCATTTCAAATCATTGGCTTTGCTGCTGTATTTTCATAAGATAATTGTTATGTTTATATGATTACATGGCTGCTACAAATTTATAATTTAAAAAAAAAAGTCAAAGATAATACAAATTGTTTTAACAGACTTTTGACAGGTTATATGGTGGCAGATTGCTATATAGCAATAAATAATATAAGTTTATAACAGCAATTTATATTGGCCCATATAATAACCTGTGTTGAAACTAAAATGTATTATAAGGCACATCTTTGAAAGCTGTTTTATAATCATGTCAGGAATTTACTTGTTTTTTTAAATGAGGAGAAAAAATCTATTAGAAAAACTGACTATCATCAAATTATATCTTATCTACGGTAGATATATCTGATACATAAGAGAAACAGGGAGCTTTTTTTCTCATTTGCATTAAAAATGATAACCTTTGGGAGATCAAAGGATATCTTAATCATTTAGAATTAAACAAGATGTTTTATAATTTGCAGCAATTACAAATGGTTATATCTACTCATTACTTACAGTCTTGTTATAAGATGTTTGATAATTAGTTCTGATTACAGATGGCAAAGAGGCATAATTTACAATCTTCTTTCTTTCTTTCTTTTCTCTGTTTTCTTTTCCTTTCCTTTCCTTTCCCTTCTTTCTTTCCCTTCCCTCCCTCCCTTCCATAGAAATCATTTCTTCATAAAAAATCCTGCCTCGCCTATTTTTCAGTAGCTATGTATTCCATTGAACAAAATGTTCAATTTAGATAGCAATTTTACAAAATTAAGATTACATATAAGTTCCCAAACTTTTGACTGACTTGGGTGGCTAGAATTTATTTCCAGTTGGCAATTTATAAGTCTGTTATTTGTAAAAGGCTGCTAACACTCAAAATTTTAAAACAATTTAAGGAAAGAGCACAGGAATAAAAAACTAGAACTAGCAAAGATCATAGCCTGAAAATTCAACATATCATAAAACAATCTCCTATTTCTTCCATACACAGAAATCTGTCTACAATTGGAACTCACTGGAATAATGTAATTGTACGTTTTGTCTCAAGAATGATGCAAAAGACAATGAATGATTGCGTGCACTGTTAATGAACATGTTACGAATCACTCGATGTAACTGCGAAAAAAATACAGGAACATTGTATCTAGAAATGCTTTGTCGTGTCTTCCATTTGACAAAATAATTGAAAGAAAACAAAATATTGCAGAAAGATTTGCATACAGTGTCTCGATGGAAATGTTGATTTTTTTTCTGTTGGTAAAAAGGAAAAAAAAAAAAACTTATAACATAGCATTATGTCAATCTGTAAAGTGTGAACTGTTGTGAAATTTATGATGTATGAATTAGGTCTGCATTGTTTTAAAAAAAAATTGTCATCTCTAGAGGTTTCTATTATGAACTATGTTAGTCTCGCAACATGGAAATATATGTAGAATTTGTCTGATAAATGGACATAACAGGAGACTGTGAGTCTTTCTTGGTCTGTTGTGTGAAGACATTGAAATGACATTTTATACAGTTTGTCCAGACAGATCATTTACCTAGGACAGTAGAAAGATCTGAGATTTGCAAAACCGAAACTTGGTCATTGGAACGTATATATTATATATTCTAACATGTTTTGCTCACATGACACAAGAAACTGTAAGAATAAAATATTTAAAAGGTAATTATTAAAGTTTATAACTGTAAACAGTGAAATTCTTTTTGTTGGGTCTTGTAAGTCACATCGGCACTGTTATGGTTGCAAGGCAACTTTCCAGCTTTACTGGTGGACCAGGATGATCTCAGGTCTTTAAGCTGGAGGCATACTGCTTTAACAAGTTATATGAAACTACAGATGGCCTCTGACAAAATAAGCATTATTTTTTTATTAAAGTTGTCCTTTAGGCTGATGATACAATGTTTGACAGTGACTACATTTTACTCATTCGAAACACTCAGGGACATTGCTACAAATTCAAAATGTGACACATTCAATGCTGGGTAATTAGCTTAATTGAAATATCAGAAATGAAAATGATACAGATTTTCCCCAGTTTGCACAGTGGAGTATCAATCTTTGTGCATGACAATGTTACAGCACAAGTTAATTGTACAGGATATCCCTTAAATCAACTAATCAATTTTTATTGGTCTGTAAATGTTGTTTTTTCATTATCAACTGTTTGGTTTTATGCAGAGATTGGCTTAAAAGGTAATTTTCTGTTTAATTGCTTGATAGTCACAGGGGAACCAATGGGAATAGTTGTATTTGAATTGTTTTCAAAAGTGATAAATTTGTGTTTGAATTTTGATGGCTTCAATTCAGCGGCATTAATTAGCTTCCGGTAGGCTGTCTGAGTACTCTAAGCTGTAGCCTTCCATTTTTTTCCAAGAAAGTGAAAAAAAAAAATATTTTTCTTACTTTCAATTTCTAGTAATGCCTTGAATATTTTTATTGTACTAAATATATTCCAATTTTCGACAGTCGAAGCGCATGCTTCCAAAACCCGTCCTAGAAATTAGGCCTACACATCAATTTAGAAAAAAGCTATGCTCTTGAAAGTGATATAAGTGCCTTGTATGATTAACTATAATAAAGTAAGTATATTAAATATATTATATTATGTATAATCATCTATAATTGTGATGCCTTTTTTGTACCCTCCTCCTTGTGAAGAATTGTCATAAACATAAAGACGATCCTGATAGTTTATATGAACGGTATACTGTGTAATAATACCTGCGCTTTGGCTGATCTGACTTAATATGTAACAAATTTATTCAATATAAATACTCTGTGAAGTAAAGTTTAAAAAAGCCAACATTTGTATTGACTGTTTGTAAAGCAGCAGTTGAATTCTGAGTGCTCTCTAAACAATAATGTCTTCCAAAATATTGAAGAGGATGAAACAACACAAGTCATTGATGGAAATCTAGTTAATATGAAACAAGATAAACAATGCTATCTCTTCAGTTGGGTACAAAAACATGTTATTTTGATGGATTGTTGGGGTCAAGGGACTCTTGTATGATGTCCATTTTTGGAGAAATTCTATAGGGAATTGACAGGTTTTTTTTGTGCTCTGAGATGTTACTCATATGTGATGAACATTGCACAGTTAATTGAGTTTGTATGAAGGAAGACTTTAGGGGATTTTGTGGTTTTGTTTATTTACTGGTTTATTGACTTTCATGTCAGAGATTCTGTTTTGAATTGTCATTTGTTGCTCTTTCTAAATATTGTTGGTACCAATAAATTATGATTTATTGGTCTGATTGTTGTTCAACTTTGTAAGCCAAAGCAGTTGGAATAGTCAGGCCATCTGCATAGAAGAAGGCTTATAATTCAGGTTAATTAAACTAAAGCTTAAGAAAACAAGACAATTTTACTCAGGTACACCTGACACGAATCTTTATAATGAATTAAAAACATGTTATTACAAACTTCCTAAAAATTGTTTGATGAAAAATGAAATAACTTCATAAATTGACTGCAACTCACTGTGTACATATATATAGTTAATATAAACATCACAATAGTCCAAAGAAAACAGATGTTACAAACATGCAGTATTTTGAATATGTATTTTATATGAATGAATTATGTTTTCTATATATTTCACGCATGATCTATATATATTTATATATACATGTATATTATTTGTGCTCATGCATGAAAATTCTGTCTCGGAGTGATTAATATGATCCCTGATTCATCCATTACAAATCATTAGATAATCCTTCCTATATTCTACATTAAGATTAATATCCTATATAGTTGAAAGAATTACAGAGCAAAATGTCAAATAAAACATAAAGTAGATAATAATTTGTCACAGCTGTCTGAATTATTTCTAATTTTACTGGACATTTCCATCTTATTTGACTGTAGCTTTAATGATTTTTGTGCTCATGGGATGTAAATTGTCTTCTCTAGTCTGTTACCTTTCATCTTATATAAGTCTCAGTCTTATGGAACACTAAGCAGTCCAAGTTTTTCCCTTACAATAGTTTCATATAGTATAGATTGTTCATTATAGGCAAGATTACGCAGTAAGATATGTGTAGAACAACATGCATTTAGGTGACACCCAATTCATGTGCGGTGAGTTTTAGCCTCTTTGGTATTAATTGTTTTACAGTAACACTCCCCGCTCTGGACCGCTGTGGATTTGAGTCAAAAGAAAAATTAATATTCTTATATATTCGGAAACTGCATTGTTCAGCTAGTGCAAGATTGTGTTTCTGCTCAAGCACTGTGAGTTGCTAGTGCCTGAAGTTGTACAAGAAAAGTTTTGTTTGAGATATTCTTTAACCAGTTAATATAGTAATGCTCAGGCACCGGTTGCTAGTTTCAACAAGCGGTAGATTAGTGTTTTTGCTCAGACACCGGTTGCTAGTAGCGGTAGATTAGTGTTTTTGCTCAGGCATGGTTGCTAGTGCCTGAAGATATGCAAAAAAAGTTTTGTTGAGATATTCTTTAACCAGTTAATATAGAAATGCCTTAGAATTACAATGTCAATGTGATTTAAATGAAACAACTTCCCATGCCCCCACACACACGTGCACACACAGAAAACCTTCCCCAAAACATACAATAAATTGGCAAGTTTTTTTTATAATTAAGGCAACCACCAGGGACTTATGATTGTTTTACATGAGAATTGACAATTCTTAATAGTATTACTATTATACCAAACATAGAATGAACGCAAATTGAGATGTTTAGGGTATTCTGGCAAAAAAGCATTCACAAAAAATGCATATGTCTAATAATTAAGCCTGTGGTTTAATATTGAATAAAAAACCATGTCCTTGTCTTTATTTGACATCAGTATTGTGAATAAAATGATCTGTGAAATTAAATGCTTAGCGAATGCCATAAAATTTCTGAAAGGCAGGCATTAAATTTCTCATAAAACAACAGATAATTCTGCAGATTTAATGAGTATGTGTTTTGAAAATATTTCAGGCAGCTAACATCCATGTTAATTGAGTAACTTTCAGCTCTCTTAAATACTGTTTTCCTTTTTCTTTACTTGAATACTAGAATGTTTGTGGTGCCATGATTAATCTTGCTAGAGATTCCTCTTTTCAATTGCCGGAATAAAATTGATTGCTCACGTCCATTACTTTTTACCTATTCTTTACATAATGGACTTGGCTTGCTTCATATTTAGAACCATCCATTGTGAAATTCCAAAAAAGGAAGTCACTAAGGGACATGTCCATTTAAGAAATTTACCAGGTTTCAGGAATCTGATCAAAGTGTACCAGGTTCTAATCCGGAGCCTCTGATTGGTTGAAAACTGTTAAATGATTTAAATTTGAACAAGTTATATGAAGGTCTTCTTATATTTGACTGGTTAAAAATATTTGAGATCCAGTCTTGTAATGTGACATCTTTCTATTGGTGCAATCTATTTGAAAATGACCAATGGCTGTTGATATTTTAGACTGTTCTTGCAATGACTATATTGTTTGTTCTTTGTGTCTTATGATTACATTTTTTTGTCTTTTTATTTTCAGAACAGACAAATATAAACCTCCAACAAGATTTGATGATGGGGGACGTAATGGAAGAGGCTTTAAATTTATTATTACATCATATAGTGAAGGTAAGTGTGTATAAAACAGGCACTGGTTGCATTATAGGATTTGCAGATTCAGTTTGGCCATTGATAATGTAAATTAACCATCAATATATGACATAATGTCTCCTATGTTCTTTGAGAAACAATCTAGATCTATGCATTTAAAGGTGTACTGTTCTAAAAAAAGAAGACCAAAGCCTAAAGGTCAGTGGAGGAAATTTCTTCTTTGTATGGGAAATTAGAAATGTGACAAGATTCTATCATGAAGAATCTAGATCATGTCTTATTAATTTGCTCCCTGTAGTAGCTTCAAGTACACAGAGTTTAAATGTCTTTTCAAAATAATGAAATAAAAAAGTACTTTTATCTACTTCCATTTCGTGACCGCTTCTTTCTTCTGCTGCCAGATTTTCGCAGCCATTTCAACTAAACCAGTCTTGCAAATTTAGACTTAAAATTATGTCAAGTAAAAATTTGGAAATTGGCTCACTGGTCATACTGAACAGATGAGCTGTCAAATGGTTTATAAATTGCCTTTCTATATACTCATGATAAAGGATGCTAACTTTTGGTTCCAGTCTTCTAAAGGGAAACAACTGTTACAAATTAAGATTTGTTTCTCATAATTATAATGAAACAAAATGTTTGAACGATCAAGAATTATTTTCTTCACAGTTGTCTGTAAAAGCCTATCCAGTAGTTGACTTTAAACCCTGGTGGAATATATATTGAAATTACGTGTTGTATTATATCCAGTAAAAACTGAGAACTGGAGACATGATGACTGGATGAAATCTCTTATTACTTTCGAAAGAGCTTCATTAAAGGGCATTATTTAGAGATTTGGATATTTCCCAGTATGAGGACAGCCAGTCTATGTCCTCAAGGAGCATGCTGGTGAATAATGTAAGAACATCTAAATATAGCTCGCCTGAAGGATGATGGAAACGGTCTCGGTAATGATGTACGGGAAATCAGTTTTGCATTTATATAATTACATTTGCTCCAGGTCTCCATTGAAATCAGTCATTAGTTATAAATTACACCAGACTGATACATCACACTTCTCTGAGTTGCATTTCAAAATGATGTCACATCCTTTGTCTAAATTTTACCATCATACATGGAGGGAGATACTGTACATATCCAGTAAATAAAGCTGCTGTTACCAACAGTGTAATTTATTTTAGGCCCTAATCCAGTTGAATGTTCTATTACTAATTTTTATGTCATTATCAAAATTTAAATATTTTAAAAATCGAGCTTCAAAAACTAATATTACAGCCCTCTGGTTAAATTGGTGCTGGTTTGGCTTTATTATACCTTTTAGCAAAGGTTGTTAAGATTCTGAGACTTAATTTTATATCTGGAACACCCGAGTGTCCCTAAATCACATATCATGAACACTCTGTCCCTTAATCTTATATCTGGAACACTCTGTCCCTTAATCTTATATCTGGAACACTCTGTCCCTTAATGTTATACTAGTATCATGGACACTCTGTCCCTTAATCTTATATCAATAACACTCTGTCCCTTTATCTTATATCTGGAACACTCTGTCCCTTAATCTTATATCTGGAACTCTCTGTCCCTTAATCTTATATCTGGAACACTCGGTCCCTTAATCTTATATCTTGAACACTCTGTCCCTTTATCTTATATCTGGAACACTCTGTCCCTTAATGTTTTACTAGTATCATGGACACTCTGTTCCTTAATCTTATATCTGGAACACTCTGTCCCTTAATGTTATATCTGGAACACTCTGTCCCTTAATCTTATATCTGGAACACTCTGTCCCTTAATCTTATATCTGGAACACTCTGTCCTTTTATCTTATATCTGGAACACTCTGTCCCTTAATGTTATACTAGTATCATGGACACTCTGTCCCTTTATCTTATATCTGGAACACTCTGTCCCTTAATGTTATACTAGTATCATGGACACTCTGTCCCTTTATCTTATATCTGGAACACTCTGTCCCTTAATGTTATACTAGTATCATGGACACTCTGTCCCTTAATCTTATATCTAGAACACTCTGTCCCTTAATCTTATATCTGGAACACTCTGTCCCTTAATCTTATATCTGGAACACTCTGTCCCTTAATCTTATATCTGTAACACTCTGTCCCTTAATCTTATATCTTTAACACTCTGTCCCTTTATCTTATATCTGGAACACTCTGTCCCCTTAATGTTTTACTAGTATCATGGACACTCTGTTCCTTAATCTTATATCTGGAACACTCTGTCCCTTAATCTTATATCTGGAACACTCTGTCCCTTAATCTTATATCTGGAACACTCTGTCCCTTAATCTTATATCTGGAACACTCTGTCCCTTTATCTTATATCTGGAACACTCTGTCCCTTAATGTTATACTAGTATCATGGACACTCTGTCCCTTTATTTTATATCTGGAACACTCTGTCCCTTAATGTTATACTAGTATCATGGACACTCTGTCCCTTTATTTTATATCTGGAACACTCTATCCCTTAATGTTATACTAGTATCATGGACACTCTGTCCCTAAATCTTATATCTGGAACACTCTGTCCCTTAATCCTATATCTGGAACACTCTGTCCCTAAATCTTATATCTGGAACACGCTGTCCCTTTATCTGGAACACTCTGTCCCTTAATCTTATATCTGGAACACTCTGTCCCTTTATCTTATATCTGGAACACTCTGTCCTTAATGTTTTACTAGTATCATGGACACTCTGTTCCTTAATCTTATATCTGGAACACTCTGTCCCTTAATCTTACATCTGGAACACTCTGTCCTTAATCTTTTATCTGGAACACTCTGTCCTTATCTTATATCTGGAACACTTTGTCCCTTAATCTTATATCTGGAACACTCTGTCCTTTAATCTTATATCTGGAACACTCTGTCCCTTAATCTTATATCTGGACACTCTGTCCCTTATCTTATATCTGGAACACGCTGTCCTTAATCTTATATCTAGAAGACTCTGTCCCTTTATCTTATATCTGGAACACTTTGTCCCTTAATCTTATATCTGGAACACTCTGTCCCTTTATCTTATATCTGGAACACTCTGTCCCTTAATCTTATATCTGGAACACTCTGTCCCTTTATCTTATATCTGGAACACTCTGTCCCTTAATCTTATATCTGGAACACGCTGTCCCTTAATCTTATATCTAGAAGACTCTGTCCCTTTATCTTATACTAGTATTATACTAGTATCATGGACACTCTGTCCCTTTATCTTATATCTGGAACACTCTGTCCCTTAATGTTATACTAGTATCATGGACACTCTGTCCCTTTATCTTATATCTGGAACACTCTGTCCCTTAATGTTATACTAGTATCATGGACTTTCTGTCCCTTAATCTTATATCTGGAACACGCTGTCCCTTAATCTTATATCTAGAAGACTCTGTCCCTTTATCTTATATCTGGAACACTCTGTCCCTTAATCTTATATCTGGAACACGCTGTCCCTTAATCTTATATCTAGAAGACTCTGTCCCTTTATCTTATATCTGGAACACTTTGTCCCTTAATCTTATATCTGGAACACTTTGTCCCTTAATCTTATATCTAGAAGACTTTGTCCCTTAATCTTATATCTGGAACACTCTTTCCCTTGACGAAGAGCCTGGAGTTATATAATAAAAAGACTTGTTTTATATCATTAATTTTTTGTTAGCTTAAGATTGGTCACATTCAATTATGTCATAGCAGAATACAGAAAGCATTTGAGTTCCGAGCTGTGGTCCATTGGAATACATGCATTAACCAATTGGAAAAAAAAACAACCAAGAAACTTGTGTATGTTTTAGAAGATCTTCTTTTGAAACTTTTAAATGCCTTGAACTTTTATCAAGAAAAAGAACCAGGGTCATAAATCAGTCTTGGTAGGATTTTATTAGCACAAGTTTCTCAGTAATACATTTAGCTTAATAAAGTTAATACTTTTCTCTAAAATCTGTAAAAGCTCGCTCAGTTTATGGAAGCCATTTGACTAAATTAAACAAAGTTGGTGTTAAAAAATTGACTTTTTGGGGAACTGCACAGTTAAAATCTATGTTGTACTGTTATTTTAAGGCGGAGAATAATGCTGATAAATTGGTAGGAAATCCAGTTAAAGGAAGTTTTAAATATGCTGGTAACTATATGTCATAGGAGAATAAAAATGTTTATATTCCAGCGTTGATGATTCCAAACAACAATGAGACCGATTTCTGCATTATATACGGTAGTTTTTCATGCAAATTTTTCTTTATATTTAGATGGGTTTTTTTGGTTTTCCTTTCTGCTGATCTGTTATTTTTAAGTGGCATTCAGCTATTCTAAAAGTTAAGTATGTTATTTATAGACATACTATTTCATATAATTGTCAAATCAAAAGAATAAGGTGTAAAATGAAATTAGCTGTTGATAAAATATTTAAACAAAAAGGAAGCCCCTCGATACCCCTCTACTCTCTATATGTAAATTAGTAAAGCGGACGATTCATTTCCTGATATTCTATTTTTAGAAACTAACATCACTAGTTTCCTATAAAGGGGTAGCTCTTAGGGCATTGTTTTAATAATTAAAAAAGGCGGATGCACCTTTCCAAGATCAAATTACTGAAATACTCAAGTTTGAAACAACACAGAATTGTTTTTCCTACAAAAATAAAAGCTGAAGGCAGCTTTAAAAGTCCAAAGCTAGTGTTGAATGTCTGATACAAATAGACCAATTTAGTATAATTGGAAACAATGTGAAACAAGAAGTGTTTATTTGCAGACAGATTGGCACTTTAAAACTACTCTTCACACAACCAAAATTAAGACGAGATTGACATAAAGAAAGCTTAGAGAAGGTATATAACATGTACATTGCAATATCCTTAAGCAGTGTAGCGAGTGTCAAAGTTAATTAGAAAATGTGACCAGTTTCTGTAGGACAAGGAATCCAATTTATGTCCAGCCATTTCCACAATACTTGTATAAAATGTTTTTTCCAACCATTAAAAAAAATTAATATGAGCGATGTAGAAAATAGTGTTTAATGAATTAAAATAGTCTGTTTTATTAAATTTGTTGAAACTGTAACCCTTAAGTGAATTGATGTATATCAAGTTTATATTAGCATCTGCATTGAATTTAATAATGGAACAGTGCATTATATGGTACAATGAGGATTCCTGTATGGATATTTCCCAATTTTTCACATTATGTGACTCCCCTGACAAAAATGGCAGCCATTCTTGGGGGTCATTATTCCATGATATAATAGACAAAATATGAAAATAAGCAAAGTGAATTGTTGAATAAGGTGACTTACATAATATTATATATATTATGTTGAAAAAAATGACAGCACCTTAACCATAAGATTTTATGGTATTATGGTATGATATTAAGACTGTACATTTGCTTAAGTACTAGTACATGTATATGGACATCGACCCTCAAAACCGCAGCCAGGGGAGGTAATGTCAGTACTATTTGAAAATCATTTATTGTGCCTGTTTAGATTGCACAGAAGTGTCAATGTGGTCAGCCTGGCTCTACTTTCAAGCCAATGTTCTCCTGAGTTCTTCAAAAGTTCAAACTATATCCGACTGGTATACATGTAGGGAAATCATTGTTTTTAGACATCAATAATTGAGTATTACAAGATCTATATTGTTTATTATAAACAGTTACCTATATGATCTCAATTCATCTCTAATAGTATATTGTAGCATTATTTTCAAGAATTAATAGACATTTTTATGTTTTAAACATCTCTATATTATCCTTGCAGGTGTTTAATTTTTGCATTTAAGCCCCCATTCCTGAATGTATTTAGCTCAATAGGTTATTAATCTGCCTTATCAAACCATTTTCTTATTGCACCTGATGTATGAATTGTGCAGCTGATGTCAAATTTATTTTTGCTCCAAATGCCATGCTTTCAGCTGACAAATATTTACATTGTATATAAAATAGGCTGATGAATAGAATATGCTGACTTCAGGAAAAGCATTTAAAACTGACACAAGGAAAGCTAAACATAAAACATATGCTGACAAATAGAATATATGAGTTATAGAATATTGTGATAAATAGAATTAGTTTACAAATAGAATAAGTTTATGAGTTGACAAATAGAATATGTGAATTCTAGAATACTCTGATATATAGAATTTAAGTTTATAAACGAAATAGGCTGACGAGCTAAAAATAAGTAATATATTGACTGTGTTCAAGTCTTTAATGAAGAATTTTGTAAAGTAGATATATAAATATAATTTTCCTAGAAATGTTGAAAACACTGATATATGGCTTGTTAATTTCTTGTTGACTTGTAATTTGATATTTGCGTATTTCAATTTGCAATCTCCATATGTGTTCTGATATATACCTATTCATGTATACATGAAATGTCTTTTTAGATCTATATAAGGATGGTTATTATTCCATTGTTAATACTTATTATTATTAGAGATAGAAACAAGCCATGCAGCTGCCTTTTAATACTGCAATAATAGTTCAGGAAAACTATTATCATTAGTTTTAGTGTATATACATGTATTGTGTGATGATTCTATTATATTGTATTGTATTGAAATACTAAGACATTAAAGGAATTCTTTTCTTATATTGTATTCATGGATAAATGAATGCTGATTAAATTTTGATTTTTAAAGTATTTGTCAATGAAGTCAGAAAACTGTTTTAGAGACTTTCGTCTTAAATACAAACTAAAGCTACAGTCTCACTTACATCCTGGCAGAGCCCCAGTAGACGTCCGGGGTGATCCGGGAACAACCGGAGTACATCCATAACTCTGCGGGAAACATCCAGCATTCGACCCCGGATGGAATAAAATATTTAATATCACTGGGATGATCCGGGAAGTATAGCTTTGCCAGCTTCATTCTTAGCTCTGCCGGGAACGACTGGGGTTACACCGGGGAAGCACTGTATCTCTGCGGGCACAAAACGGGGATGGTCAGGTGCATGATATAGCCGGTAGAGCCCTGGTGAATGCTGGCAAAGCCCCGGTTAAGGCCAGCAGAGCCCCGAGGATGCCGGCAGAGCCCCGGAAGATGACCATCAAGCTTTGGTCCTGGTAGAGCTCCGGCAAAGCTCAGTTCATTTCAAAAGAATCACTACAATTTGCGATGATTTCACTTGTTTGTATTAAAACCCTTCCCATGTCCCTTTTATCCAGTCTTGCATAAGGATTTTTCAAAAAATCATCATGAATTACTGTACTGGAACAATAGATATAACATTAAATAAAACTTATGTATCAATGTAATCATTTTCTCGCGTTTTCATTCCAACGGGGTTTTACCGGGAGTCTGCCAGCATCGTCCTGGGCTCTGCCTGGATCGACATGTGCTCTGCCTGGGTCAACCTGGGCTCTTCCGGCGTCATCCGGGAATGACTGGGGAAGCGACGGCATGAACCATAGCTTCACCTGGTCTCTGCCTGGATGGTCCAGAGCCCATCCTGGGTGGTTAGTTGGGAATTACCGTCCTGCTGCAGAGGTAAGTGTGACCGCAACATAAATTCACCCCTGATCATCCCAGTAACTTACCGAGGTAGTCCTGGGCTCTGCCGGGAGTAGGTGAGACCGCAGCTTTAACTGTCAACAGAGGATGATAGTTTGAGATCTTATCATCTACCCAGACTTTAATGTGTTAGGAATTGAATGCACAGACACTGTCCTTGTGTTCTTACCTATTTTTAACAGAAAGTAACTTAAATGTTCCTCCCTGCTCTGTGAATGTTGAATCCTGATGAAGACTAGACTTATTCTTCTCCCTGCCCTGTAGGAGAGCCGTCATGAATATGTCAGGTGTCTAATGGGTGACACCATAGACCTTAATTAGTCACTTCTATATTTTCTTTGAAAACTGTTAGAATTTTTCCTTTTGACTACTTACAATGCATAAATTTCTCTTTTGGTCTATAGTTACCACAGTAAACACTTTTTTTGCCAAACTACACTGCACTTATAAACTTCCCTTTTGACCAACATCAGTGCACTTATTTCCCTTTTGGCCAACTACAATGCACTTATTTCCCACAATGCACTTATTTCCCTTTTGGCCAACTACAATGCACTTATTTCCCTTTTGGCCAACTACAATGCACTTGTTTCCCTTTTGGCCAACTACAGTACGCTCAGCGCGACTTTTTCAAAACCCGCGTGACCCCGCGGATGAGGTTTACCACGGACAAAAATTTGCTCAGATATTGTCCGCGTGACCCCGCGGACAGAAAATTTTCACCACCGCGGACATAAATCGGCGGCTGAAACCGTTTCCCCCGCGGAACGCAGTGGTAAATTGCGGAGGAACGCGGCGGTCAAACACCGGTCAACGCGGTGGAAACCTTAAATTTAAAAAATTAATTACTGTATTTAAACATCAGTATACGTACGTACATGTACTGTAACATGTACTGTACATATACATGTAACTATATGTAAAATCATCGTCGGATACCCACGGCCGAACCATTAACATTTATCAGCCGTGGGATTTTTTGCCGATATTCAGTCGATAAGAGGTGTGTCAAAGGCAGTTATTTCATTGGCTGCCTCACGATTTCATGAGGCGATTAAAACCAATCAAAACGCTCGTTCTGTACGACGTTCGGTATTACAGACAATATTTCGACAACCATAGGCGACGTGAAAAGTTCAACATCGAAAAATTAAACAATTTCCAGCTAGAAAGTACATATATGGCACAAAAAAAAGAATTGTGTTTTTAGGACATATGTACGTATAGATAATTTACTTTTACAGCGTGATGTTTTCCTTTCTGATTGATATCTGCTTGCAGAAGAACTGATTTGGCGATAGTTTTTGCCATTGATTTTAGCAAGACACGTACAACAGTTTTTAACCGTGGGCGCTGCCATTTTGTTTCTTGTTTTTTTACCTCCTCTGTTGAAGAATATAGATTTGTTAAACGCGATGTCATTGGTAAATATTTTACGCACCTGTTGCTGTATATCGACGCAAATCGATTCATTTTACCCACGGTTGATTGCATGTTATGTGACATGTTTATCAATCGTGGGTATCCGACGATGATGTAAAATGTGTTTGTTTTCTTTCTTTTTGTTGTAATAAAAGTACATGTACAAATGCAGTGCTTTTTCTTGTTCTTCTTCTTTTTATTGTGTTGGGTAATGTATAATATGTTATTTATGTCCTGTCTTGTATTCACACTCATCGACCTCTTACAGGACATGTACTGTAGCGTCAGTCATCATTGAGAAATCAGCACAAATGTCCTTTTTTTTACTAAGTATCATATTTATGGCTCCCATATAGTTTAACAGCAATAATACTTATAGAACCACAAGGAATGAACAAGTAAAGATGACAGTGATAAATGACGATTTCAGTTGTAAAAATATTGGTATGTGGACGAATAGTTTTGTGGACGTTTATAACAAAAATATTAAAAACAACAACAAAATCAGGTACAGCTGTAATTATTTTTATTTCAAATTCCGTTCAAATAATTTAACGTATAATAACATTTAAGGAGACGATTGTGGTCAATTTTCAAGTCATTGTGTAAAAAAGATGACGTTAAAAAATAATAAAACGTCTATTATTTTTGGAGGTTAATTTATACTGACCAACTGACCATGGCGTTCCCCCGCGGGAAACGGGTGACTGATTTTATCGATAAATGAAGAACGGTCGTCAGAATTTTGTCTGCGGTGGAAATAACTGAACAACGGGGATCGCGGGGAAATTAGGCTTCTCATCGCATACGAACCCCCGCGTTTGTCCGCGATAAAAAAAAATCGTCCGCGGTGGTATCGCGGAAAAAGCAAAACCCGCGGTGAGCGTACTGTACAATGCACTTATTTCCCTTTTGGCCAACTACAATGCACTAATATTTCCCTTTTGGCCAACTACAATGCACTAATATTTCCCTTTTGGCCAAATACAGGTCGCTTTTTCTAGCTTCACTTTTGGCTACAGTGTACTATTAAGCTTTATATTAGGTAAAGTGTATTAATTCCCCTTTTGATCTACTTTGTGCATTTATTTCTCTTTTGATCAACTACAATGCACTCACTGACTTTCAGCTTCCCTTTATACAACTTACACTTCATTGATTTCCCTTTCGATCTGTGCAATGATTTCCTTTTTTGGTCAACTACAGTGAATTAATTTCTATTTTTAGAAACCACATGTCAACAAAGTCTACTGTACCTAAAATTGCAAGCTGCATGAACTATTTCACATTCTATATTAATAGAATGGTATTAAAATGTTGGCTGCTATGATTGACCTTTTCATAATAACAAATAATTATCCCTTATTTGGTTGATTTCCTGAGGGGAAAAGTTATGAAAATGTCTCCAAACTAATTTCCGCCAACAAGGGGGATTTATTTATATTATTCCAGTGATATAGGCTGCAGTGTTTACATACCTGATTTCTGTTTATATAGTGTTAATAATTGATAAATCTATGGCATTACTAAATTCATTTCAGACTATATTAGACAGTAATAGACACACCTATGTTACCAGAATAGAAGCAGCTATGTCTGGACTGTCCTCACATTTGTACAATTACTGGTAACTGCCTTAATTTAGCTATTTGATATTGAAACCTTTAAATGACAATGGAGCATTCCATATGATAGCAGGACAAGTTTATTTTAGAAATTTTATGAGTTAATCCTATATAATAACATGCAAAATATCATAAATTCTCGATTTGGATATGAACAACTGGCTGAATAGCAAACAGTAGGGACACTGATAAGATGGCACAGATGTGCCAGATGATCTTGGTCTGCACTGACTGCATAGGTAGAATCTGTTGCTACATGTACCTGGAGCAAACTTAGGGTTTAGGTTTCATGCATTGGTGATAGAAAATAAATGTCTAAACTTTCAGTATATCTTGCAGACAAATATTGTCAATTATGATGTGGTTGAGTAGTTATTGGTTAACATATTGAATTAGTTACAGAACCATGCAGGCTACTTGGGGCTCAAACCCCACATCAGAGGCAAGCTGCTGTGTCCTTGAGCAAGGAACTTTACACTCATTGCTCATTACTGGTTGGTTACAAGAACAGATTAAAGAGTGCATCTTAAAGTTTCCTACACAATCAAACAAAAATATTAAATTCTGTGTAAAAGAAACATTGTTCCAACGGGTCTTTTCCTTTCCAGGGGATATTTGGATTCCACTTTTTTCATTTTTTTCAATCTGTATGTCTTGAGAGAAGAAAACTGCAGGGATTCTGAGATATCTTGGAGTAGATGATAAGATTATATTGGCCATTACATGAGTTTATTATCATGACATAGGGTGCTGTATATTAAAAAAAGGCCAACTGAGGTGATATCTAACAAAAACCACTTGTACAAGACCTACCAAACAGTGTTAACTTTAGTTTAGAGATTATGTTCATTGATTAGAGATTATATTATTTATGGCAATTTTAAAGCATAAATTTTAGTGTAATATCATAAATTTATGATATGTGGATATTTTTGTTAACCCAACCCAAGACTTTTGTTCCTGATGATGTGCTGTTAGAAATGTTCATCGGGCTTTAAAAATTATATTATTTTTAGATCAGAGATTATGGATCATGAGGCAAAGTAAAATGAGTGAGTCTAAAAAAGTGTTGGAGCACCACACAAAATACCTTACTCCGGTATATACCAGACAAGGCGCTGATTGGTCAAGTTCTACATTAATGATTAAATTGTACACAATCTCAAAAACTTTCCAGTCCTGTCTTGTTTAAATCATGTCATTGGAATCTATTTAAAACTTAAAACAAAGACAAAAAACCATATATATTGTATTTTAATTTTCACAAAATGTTATCATTCTTACAAACATTGGAAATGACATTATTTATGTTCTCCTGAGCCAGAATTGATGTATAAATATTTAATAAGATTTAGAGACTCTGTAGAGAAAATTATGTAATATTTTGGAGCATATTTTATAATGTAGGGGGTATGAGTACATGTCTGTTATTACTTATTTATGTTTCATAGGATAATGGAGTGTTTAATTAGAGATGAGATTCCCAGGCAGGGGAGCATAATTAGTGAGATTGCTTCACTTAGCATGTGATGACATTGTTGTAAAATGTTTCTGCTTACAAACTTTGTATAATATTCATGATATTATCATAGTTACATTCTTTTGTGCCTAGAATGAAGTATTTAAATGTTTACAGACCTCTATATACAATATATATCTCTTATATCAATGTTGCTTAGTTCATAAAATGATAATATTTTTTCCGGCATTGAGTTTGGAACTGACCTGATTGCAAGTTTTACAAGTTAATGAAGGTTACTTTAATGTTTGACAAGAAAGTGCTGCTGCGTAATCAGTGGTCTCCGTTACCTTAAATTATTGCGTGTCGTCATTTAGAACCTAGTCCTAAAGTTGGACACGAAATTCAGTGTTATAAGCTGCATCATTTAAGTGGATTTTTTCTTCTTTGTTAAAAATTGCATATTTGAGGTCATTTATATTCCTTGAGGTTTCTGATTTATAAATTAATTTTCGGTACTGGCTAAGATTATAATTGTGCCCTCACTCTACCTGCAGTACTTTCAGTGCTTTGATTTTGGAAAACATGGCAGCCACAATTTGTAGCTAACAAAACTTTGAACCAGTAACCACTTGATTAAACAAACAAGCCAGACTCTGAAGATTTACTGGCAACTGTTTGATTAGAAACACTTAAAAAAGAATAATGTTTGTGCAATTTATAATTTCAGAATGAGCAAAATGTTTTGTTATGCAGTTGGAGTCAAGAGGGGCTGTTGTAGCATTTCTTTCATGTTGTCATCACATTGTCATTATTCCAAGTGTTAATGTGTTTTCCAGCAGTTATTGCGCAATAATCTAGAAAAGAACAATTTGGTGGCTAATTATAAAGAGTTAATTGTGATTATCAACAGTTACATAATAATGTTATTGTAGAGGTAAAATAAAGTTCCTTTATTTTTGGAGAGCTTTTCTAAGAGCTTAAAGGGGCAACATTCGCTGCCGCGGCAGCGAGTATTTGTGGGTGTGACTAATCAGTGGTGTAAAATCCCCCAAATAAACTAGACTTACCTTGAGTCGACGTTTGGTTGGGATTCTATGTAGTCATACAGCAACTGGAGGGATCAAATGAGATGTGCGCATACCGTGACCCGAGAACATTCAGTATTTAAAGCATTAAGCAAAATAATTTTTGCTTCAATAAAATAAAAAACTAAATGCAAAATGCATTAAAGAATGTGTCACACACATTCAGGGAGGGATGGGCGGGCATTTGATCCTCCAGTTGCTGTATGACTACATAGAATCCCAACCAAACGTCGACTCAAGGTAAGTCTAGTTTATTTGGGGGATTCTATTACGTCATACCAACTGTCCGTCTCAAATGAGACTTTAAAGCAAATAGCAAAAATTTTTTGCATGAACGGAAAAAAATAAACATTCACATACCAACACGATTCATTCGTCAATCCTGTGAACACTGCAGTTTCGTAAAGACTATCTTTAATAGGTTTATCGTAGTATTTTGCAAAAGTTGCTTCATTTGACCAACCTGCTACTTTCATGATTTCTTTAATTGGAATTCCAAACATTTAGCTCTTGATACAGATGCTCCTCTTATACTATGAGATTGAAATCTTTTAATGTCAATGCTGATAAAAACATAACTGATTTTAGCCATCTACTTATAGTTGTAGAAGTAACAGCTTTATGTGGTTTCATATAACTGACAAAAAGTCTTGACTCACTTCTCGAATATGTTTAGTCCTGTTTATGTATTCAAGAAAAACACTATACACACATAACCTCCTATCTGGAGTATATTTTTTCAATTGAAGAACTGGATTATCTCTGCCTTTTCTTAGGACTGTTTTAATAACCCGCAATATTGTACAGTAATAGAATCCTGATCTTGCCTTAGACCATCAATAGTTATTAAACTTAATGAATGAGACCGACTTGCTTGAGTCAGAGCTATTAACATAGCTAACTTCCAAGTTAGCTGTTTCAAAGACAACCTATCTACTGGTGACAATGTCTTTAAATAACACAGTACCTTTGAACATCCCAGTTTCATTATATTTACTTTTTGGTGGACATAAATTAAACACACCTGTCATAAATTTAACCACTAAAGGATGAGCACCTGCTGTAAAACCATCTTCAGTAATACATAATGAAGATAATGCACTTCTAGCTGTATTTAGGCTATCATACTTGTAACCAGAATGAAATAAATCTGTCAAAAAACTTATAATTATTGTCTACAGTAACTTGAAATTTATCAATTTTCCTTTTACTACAGAATTCCACCCATTTGTGGATATACGATGAATATTGTTTTTTGGTGGAATGTCTCCACGATGCCATGATGATGTCGGTAGACTCTGATGAAATCTGTCTACTTTGGAACAATTCCCTGACAAACGACATACCATTAAGTGTAGATGACCTACTAGTGGATGAACTTTCTTTGTATTTGACAGATAAGTGTGTCTGTAGTCACTTTCAAAACATAAGGTACTTCTATTAACAACTGCATTACTGCTGGATACCAATACTGTGTTATCCAAAGAGGTGCCACCAGTATCATTTCCCCTTTGTCTTCTCTCAGTTTCTGTACTGTTCGACCAACTAAACTGAAAGGAGGAAATGCATAAATTAATACATCTGACCAACACAAAGAAAAAAAGCATTAATTGCCTCCGCTTCTGGATCAGGTTTCCAGGAAACAACCGATCAACTTGTTTATTCAATCTAGAGGCAAACATGTCAATTATTGGCACTTCAAATAATTTCACAATTTGTTTAAAAATATTTTTGTTAAGTTGCCATTCAACATTTTCATTGAAATTTCTACTTTGAAAATCTGCCTCATTGCTAATACAGGAATGTGTGTAGCAGAAAGCCATATATTTTTCTTTAAACACCAAAGCCATATTTCTTTGGCATATTTATTACAAAGTTCAGATTTTATACCACCTTTATTTGTGATATAAGAAACAACACAAGTATTATCTGTATAAATTTTTACATGAATGTCTTTTTTGTGCAAACAAAAAGATTTGACAGCATGGCAAACTGCTAACAATTCGAGAACATTAATATGAAAAAACAGATTCTAGACAGGTCCATCTACCTCCTATTTTTGTTCCATTACAAATACCTGCCCAGCCAACTAAACTTGCATCCGTTGTAATAGTCAAATCTGGATTGCCATGACTAATATGTCTTTTTTCGGTGGCTAGATTGTCAATCCACCACTTAAGTTTCTCCCTTCATTTCATCTGATATAATCATATATGCATTGTAATTCCCTTTATTTTGCTTTAAAGCCAAAATTTTTTCATTCTCAATTTGTCTATAAAACAAAGGACCATTTTCTACAGCTGAAAAGGTAGAAATCATAAGGCCTATAACCCTCGCAACTTGCTGAATTTTTTCCTTTTTCTGTCTATACAACACTTTGCATTCTTGGACAACTGTTTGAACTTTATCTAACGGTAAAGTAACAATCATATTGATGGAATCAATATCATTTCCCAAAAATGTAATTTTATTAGTTGGGATAAGAATAGATTTCTGGGATGAACAATAAACCCTAATTTCCCATCAAATTAACTGTATCTGTAATATTCAGATGACATTCATCACATGTATCTCCAAGAAGCAGAGAATCATCAATAAACCCTGAATTAACATGTCCAAGCATGCGAAGTGATGCATAAACTGGCTTCATCAACTTTGTAAAAATTCTTGGGGCACAAGAAATACCATTAGGCAGGCATACATATGAAAATATTTCCCATCTTTTTGAAATCTTAACTTAACTTGTTGTTCCGTAGCTATGGGAACTGAATAATATGCATGTCTTAAGTCTCTACACTTGCAAAGAAACAATTAGGTTTTACCAGTTTAAGGGCAGACTCAAATGTCTCCATTTTAAAATGATGATAAACAATACTCTCATTTAATAATTTAAGATTTAATATCATTCTAAACTCGTCATTCTTCTTTTTGACTAAGAAAATTGGAGAAATAAATTCATTTTCATGATGATCAACTTCAATCAAAACATTCATATCAATCATTTTATTTATTTCTTGATCAATAATTTTACTTTCATTTTCACTGAAATTATTCCTTGTACATACGTAATTGACAGGATCATGCCCTTCTAAAAATTCAATATGACAATGCTTAACTATGTCTAATATATTTTCATCACTTGTCAATTTTCTCCAATTTTCTTCAAATAATTTCAATCTACCTGCCTGAAAAATATTACTGACCTGATTTACTTGTTCTTGTACCCCACACGGGAGTTTTTTTGGTGGTGGAACGACTGAAGAACCATGACCTGGCCTAAAATAACCTCTGCCAGTACCACGAGAAAACATGCCTGGCCGACCACTACGTCTTCTACCAAATGGCCTAAATGAAGGATTTCTTCCAACATCTCTACCAATTTTACTTATGTCCTGGATATCCTTCACACTTTTGTTAATATCATCACCATACAGGTTTTCTGTAAACGGTAGGCTTGCAGAAGTCAAAGGGTAATATCGTGGATCTAAATCCGAACGATGGCATTCCTTCCTCTTGTTGTTAATGAGTTTGTTAGACTGCCCAACAAAAGCAAGGGCATTTGTGCCCCATTCAATTGACTGGGTATCTAATTTTTCCCCTTCTTTATCCAACAATTTGGAAATGTTTATAGCAGCCTTCACAACAACATTTTGTATGGCTTGAAATTTCACATCGTCAGACTGTGATTTGGGGTTTCAACAAACGCCATATGCAACCGTTCACCTTAGTTTTCACCAATGACTCACAATTAACGGGTCTGTGAATTTCTTTAACAATGTTTGACAAAGAATCCTCAGCAATACCATTGCGGAAAGAATTGTTTACAAAAAGTAGCAAGATCGTCATTTATTTCAGTGTCACATTTTTCCGCACTCTGAAATTTGTCACACAAATTCCTAAATATGTCACTCTCATTACAAACCCTCTTGCGTGGTGGCTGGGAATCTTCACCAGACTCGCTGACATTGGACAAGACGCTATGACCGTCAGAAACCCATCATTACAACTGTCGTCAGGATAACAATATTCATCATATTCAACATACAAATCGTCTACCCTTTTTGATAAACTTTCAAGTTTAGAACCTTGTTTTGTTACGTTAGTGTTTAGTTCTTGCAAAATTTTAATGACTTCGTCATTTATTTTCTCAGGTGGTTGACTTTTCTGAGTGGACACTTTACCACGAGACTCATTTTTACGACCCTCGGACGCAACAGATTTACTAGACGACAACAATTTATCAGGTTGTTTATCGACATCTTTAGTCATGTTCGAACCAGATGTTCCTTGACTAATTACTTTTCTTCCCGATGTAGAGGCATCCGCCATCTTGAAAAGCACATGGAATGAAAATCTCAAAGCCGAAAGAAAAAACTGAAGTTTATGCCTCGCATAAACAAAATATATATCAAGAAAAGAAATTAAATTGATACTGTAAGAATACAATATCTAATTTATCAGAAAATATGAAATAAAATAGATTAACCGCGTTAATCTAGGAATAGAGATTATAACTCTCGGTCTAATAAACGAACCACGTCCGTTCGGTACGGTATCAAAATGCGTACTGAATGTTCTCGGTCACGGTATGCGCACATCTCATTTGAGACGGACAGTTGGTATGACGTAATAGAACTGTCTGTTATAAACCATGAGCTAAAATAGAATGCAGTGTTAACCTGCAGAGAGAATGTAAACAAAACAGCTGATTTTACACAGAAGAGGTTTAATGGATGTTTTATATAACTCAAAGATTAATCAGATTAATTAAAAGACATTATCAAGCCATCTTGTCCAGATATTATTTTTGAAGTCAGTTGTTTTTCATCAAGTCAGACAACTATGTCCAAATCCAAAGGATGTGCCTTACATGGGACATTTCTTTTAAGAAAAACTGCTAAAAATGATCTTGACAGGAATTTAAAATATTCTATTAATATATAAAAATTTTATACAAATGATAAACATTTATGAAATGTAATTTTGACTACAAGATATTTACAACAAAATATAGTGTAAATGAAATATACCTGGAAGTTACATTTACTGTTTTCATGAAGTTTAAACCATTTAAATACAAGTTGAATCAGTACTTTGAAATTAAAAAAAATCATAGATTCATGGATTATTGTAAATTTGTTGGATATAAATACTTTTTGATAAAGTAAGATCAGTAAAAGTAATTGTTTTTTCTTATCAATGTGTCGTCTGCTAAAAATCTCCCTCCCTGAAATATATATCGTCTGCTACAAATCTCTCTCACTGAAATAAACACTGCCACGTGCATCTGTTTACTACTGAAGGTTCATGACCTGTAATGATCAGTTGGCTCCTCCCATGGAAATTCAAATTTCAAATTTGACAGCCAGTATTTTTTTCCAGAAACACACTTAACAAAGTTTTATTTTGAATAATTTTGGTCAATCTATATCAAGAATATCTATGCCTACATACATGCCAAGTGTTGTTTAAATGCATTTGGTAATTAATCTTAAATCTTTGAAAAAGGGTCCCTGAAGTGAAGCATGCATAAAATTAATAAGAAACCTGCCCTCACTAGCGCCATCTGCTGGCTTTTATACAGTCCTACGCACAAGCCCAAGATTTCCAGTTTTCCCCCAAAATTTCCTATCTCTGGCCAGTGATGAGCATTTAATTATAATTACACGGCTTGTCACTGTATTACTGATAGCAGCACCATTGAATGTTTTATGATCCTATCATGTTTCAAGAAAGTATAGTTTAAGCTGGAAGACTAGAAAACATTTTAGATGTAAAGAAAAACTAATATTTAACTTTTTAGTGTAAAGAAGACAAATACAAATTGGATTACAGTAAAAAAGGTTTTTAATCACTTACAACTCACAATGAAAATGATTTTGTAAATTACTTTCATATTAAAGGCATATCATACCTCAGTGATTTACATTCTTTTTTTTTTTCAGAAGGAGCAAAATAATGTTTAGTAATGATAATAATGGATTCAAAGCATTATTGAAGCTTATCATTCAATCTAGTAGGGAAAGAGATGAATGTGATTTTTTTTATAAAAAAGGTACCAAAATGATACAAGCAAAAAGTAAATAAAGTTTTAAAAGTAAAATTCTAAGTTCAGAGAGGAAATATCTCTTGAAATAAGGAAAGTTATAAACCATGTCATGCATGATGTGAGTAATGACAAAGGAAAATTATCTTAAGTCTAGAGTTGATGTCATTTATAATAACAAAGATAATTGTTAGAAATATATTAATTTTCAATAAATCCCTAATTCAAAAATGAAATGGAGATAATTCTAGAAATACAGGACTAATGAGTTATAAATCTAATCCCATATAGGTGTTGATAAAAAAACATTTTTATGCCGCCGAAGGGAGGCATATTAAAATCGCACCGTCCCTCTGTCTGTCTGGACGTCCGTCTGTCTGTGCGTCCCCACTTCATTCCTATCCGGACTATAACTTTGTCATGCATGGAATGATATTTAAATAACTAGGCATTAATGTCTACCACATCAAGACGATGTGTCGCGTCCAAGAATTACGTCCCTACCTCAGAGGTCGAGGTCACACTAAAATTTTGAAGTTTCACTTTATCACAATAAAAGTTAATAGGTTCACACATTGTGTCCGGAATGTAACTTTGTCATGCATGGAAGAATTTTAAAATAACTTGGGATAAATGTCTTCCACATCAAGACGATGTGTTACGCGTCAACTTATCACGCCCCTACCTCGAAGGTCAAAGTCACACTACCATTTTGAAGTTCACTATATCAAAATTAGAGTTTATAGTTACACACATTCATGTCCGGACTGTCATGCATCAAAGTATTACAACATAACGAGGCATAAATACCTTCCACATCAAGACGACATGTCGCGACTAAGACCCCTATCCCTACCTTCAAGGTTAAGGTCATCCTTATAGTTTGAAGGTATTCATTCATTCTAGAAGAGTTTGAAGATACACATTCATGTCCGGCATGCATGGAAAACTTTTATAATAACTTTTGCACAAATGCCTACCACATCATGACAATGTATCGCAGCAAAGGGTTATGTCCGTCTGTCCGTTTGTGTGTCCCAACTTACACAACAATCATGACTGTCCAGTATGTAACTTTATCATGCATTGAGGGATTTTGAAATAACTTGGCACAAATGTCTATCTCATGACAACATTCTGTCGTATCCAGGAACCATGTCCCTTCTTCAAAGGTCAGGGTTACACTTATACACTATCACAATAAGAGATTATAGGTACAATAATACAAAAAAAATATTAAGCAATTAGTTACTTTCATCCTATTTTCTTTTCATACTACCAGTCCTGCATGCTTGAGAAACTTTTTCGGGGGCATCGTCACTAATCTTGTGTGACAGCTCTTGTTGAAGTCCGAATTTAATAAGGAAAATTCTAAGTATAAAGGGATAATGATTCTGAAAATATTGATGCTAGAGTAATGAAGCTTGCCATGTTATTGTTTAAAGTTATAAAATATCAATTTTTATTTTAAAAAAAAGTTTAATGGGGGAAATAATCCTGGAAATATTCCTGCTACAGTTATGAATCTTGTCACACATGATAAGGAAATATATTTGAAGTTAGAAGTTGATACCTTAAGAAATAAAAAAGAAAGTAAAAGTAACATTTTTTGAGAGGAAAAAATTCATGGGGAGATAATTCTGGAAAAATTGGTGTTTGAGTAAAAAAACAACATTGTCACATATGATGTAGTTGATGATGAGGAACACATGTTTGAAGTTTAAAGTCAACACTTTAATATGAAATGAAGATGTTAGAGTAAAATATAACATTATTTTACGTTCAATGGGATATAGTTCTGGAAATACTGGTTTCAGAGTTTTGCACCTTATCAAATGATGTGGATGATGATTAGGAATATACATGTATATTTGAAATTGATACCTTAAGAAATAAAGAAGTTATAGGCGCATAAACATTAATTGAAAGTATGGACGCTGACGTCGACTTGCAAACCGAGGTGAGTAGGACAACTCACCACATTCTTAGTATAGTCGAGCTAATACTTACTTGGTCATTTTAGTTAAGAGTCTTGCACTTTGCAGTAAAAGTTTCATCTATGAACAGTTTTTTGTTTTTGTTTTTTAGCGAGCCGGGAGGGGGGTTCAGTCAGTAACATGAGTAACAGTGACACTTAACTATTGAACTTTATTTATTATTAATTTAAAAAATTATCATAATTTATGTTATAAAGTATATTTACAAATAATTGCTAAGTTTCACAATTCAATTGGGCCACAGACCCATTTACAAAAGAAAGGAGAAAAAAACATTGATAAATTTAGTGAGTGTATCTTCTATAGAAATTTGATCCTTCAAAGTTGGGGCCATTAGATAAGAATACAGAGGGGCAATAAATAATGACAAAACTCAACTCAGTGGACGTGTTAATGGGAGATATACAGTTAATAGTGATTTACTAGCTGATAAGCCCTTACTGAGATTCAGCAGGCTGGAAGGGTTTATGCGTAGGACTGTATAGTCCAGTTGGGCCTTTAATTTAACATTACAATATTCTGAGATGTCACTAGAACTGTTGATAAAATATTTGCCATGTTTTTCTTTCATTTCTACCTTAAATTCATTCCTACATTGGTTAATGAATTCTTACCATGTTTCCACAGACGCTTGGGGGTCAGATCCTGCCCCCCAACGTGATACTCCCCTGTAAACACTCTATCAAAACTATTTTAATATTTAAACACGAATGGGACATCTATTACAACTATAAAAATGGTTTTCAAACAATTTTTACATATATGAAAAAAATACCGTATACCATCAAGTCTCAATAAAGATACTGTTGGTTCATTCCTCCCAGGGACTGTGGATTTTTTTATGCGATGGATGTAGTTCGTAACTTTTAAATGATGCAGAGGGTTGCATGTAAGGTCTTTATTCACCACTAAAGCTGGAAAGTCACCATATTTCTTTGAATATGGAATCAACTGGTTCAAAACTCAATGAATAAAAAAAAAAAATCATGCAAAGTATTAAAAACAAACATTAATTTTTCTTTAAATTACCAAAGTTTATTTATCTTAGTTCATTTTTCTGAACATTTGTCCTTGCCTGACTGTCGTAACAAACTATAATTTCTTGGCGTGTGTAGATACATTAGAAATTATTTTATTCAGAGAAATAAACAGATTACAACATAATAATTCTTTTATTTTTAGAATACAATGAGATAAAATCACTTTGTAAAAAGGCATGGCACTAATTACTGTTAATGGAAAGGAGGGTTGTAAACAGATTAGCCTAATGGTTATTAAAAGAGGCGATTCTATGAAATATATTTCAACAGCGCAATGTTTATTGAAGCATGCATTTTTCGTCAGGTTTGGTGAGGGATATAGAATAAACAGTTAATGTAAATAGTGACAGACTGCGTTTAAGATATGAAGATGCGATAGATGTCAAAAAATAAAGCTTTCAGTATGTTAGTCTGCAGAATGGTGTACATTATGTTCCATGTTTGTTGTTTTTACCTGTCACTGAAACATTTTAAGATATCGTAACTTTGTTAGTTTATGTTAGGCGACAGGAAAGTAGATTGAATAGTTCTTTGAAAGGCAGAATAGAAAGTTGTTTGTTGATACGAGAAAAGAGATTTTGTAATCAAATTTTATCAAGAAACTTAAAAGATGCTCCTCGTAGTGAAAAAAAAGTATTAAAGACAACAAAAATTATTGTGTATACAGTTAATTTGCTTCAGATATAGCAGTTAAAAGAGTTAACATTTATAAGAGCTCAGCTCTTTAATGTAAAAGAAATACTCAAAGAAGATGAAGAACCAATATCCTTGGAACATAAACTGCTGCAAAATGTTTGTTATAATCATACTGATGAAGTGAATTGGATTCGAAGATGAAAAGAACATAAACCGAGTTACTAAAATATGCAAGTCAATCAAAGTCCAAATCTGATATGAATGAAATTATTACAATTTTTGTTTTGCAGATTTCCAAGGTGGTGCCCTCTATAAAGACTTATGTCTTGTTTAAATGTATTGTTACATGCTAACTGTGTTGACACTTTTTGTTTCCCTGTACCCCATTTTGTTATTTCTTGTCAAAAGTAGGTAAGTCCTTTCCACTAAAATACCAACTTTGACCCTCTTCCATATTCTACTGTCTCTTTCCCCTACACCATCTTCAACCCTGTGTCAGCCTTTTTAATGAATTACCTTTCTTAATATCTTAATTGATTTGCCTATGATTTCCTTTATCAAATTGTTAATAAAGCCCCTTCCAATGCTTCAACCTTAATTGTGCGGTCTGTCCTGATTTTGTTAGGTGTGCTGAGTTTGCTTCCTGGCTGGTGGATCTATGTTTCTGAATATTGTTGAGGGCCGGTTCAGTGAATGTTGCCTTCCCTTGTTGATTCTCTTTCTAATATTTTGAACAATGAACTATAATGTGCAGGTTAAATGGCCTGGCTTTTACACTGGTGGCTTAATGCATGATTGTTTTCAAAGTTAAGTTATCAAAGATTGCTCTAGAACATTGTCAGATTTCAAATTAATTGCTTTTCTTGTAAGATTGGAAATGAAAATTTATGCCTTCATTAGTAACATATAAGTTATTATGATATGCACATTTACATCTTGTTTGAAATAAATTGAACATAATCTTTACAAGCATCGTTAGTTATCATTCTTATTTTTTCATAAATTATCTCTGACATCATCGTAATGCTATGATAAATCATTAATTAATAATGAGAAAATTTAGATTTTTATGCAAGGCTGTCTTATCATGTCCCTTACCTTCATTGTGTTATGGCATTGTTGCATTTAAGCATTGAAGTAAATGTTTTTGTAAAATATATTTTTGATTGGCTTATATTAGAACAGCATTTTACCAGATGCATGACATGTTAAAAATGCATTTTCTTCTTGTAAATGTGCAGTGGAATGGCTTCAGAAACTCATCAAGATGATGAGTTAAAGCATGAAGAGAAAAATATGGTACAATCAGTTTGCAAGGATACTTATAGAAACTAATATGATCAGGTCTGAAGTATTTATCAAAATAATAATTTCAAATACAATATAAATCAAGGCCAGACATAAGTAGAGATAAAGCTAGGCTAGATTTATTTGTGAGATGTTAGTAGAGGTCACATTAGTCTAGATGTAAGTAGAGGTCAAGCCAAAATGGATGTTAGTTGAGGCAATTAGTAAAGCCAGATGTTATAAGTACAGGTCAAGTCATGCTAGATGTTAGACTAGTTAGTACAGGTCAAGTCATGCCAGATGTTAGTACAGGTCAAGTCAGGCCAGATGCTAGTAGAGGTCTAGCCAGGCCAGATGTTAGTACAGGTCAAGTCGGGCCAGATGCTAGTAGAGGTCAAGTCAGGCCAGATGTTAGTAGAGGTCGAGTCAGGTCAGATGTTAGTACAGGTCAAGTCAGGCCAGATGCTAGTAGAGGTCAAGTCAGGCCAGATGTTAGTAGAGGTCGAGTCAGGTCAGATGTTAGTAGAGGTCAAGCCAGGCCAGATGTTGGTAGAGGTTGAATCAGGCCAGATGTTATTTGAGGTCAAGTTAGGCCTGATGTTAGTAGAGGTCGAGTCAGGTCAGATGTTAGTAGTGGTTGAATCACGTCAGATGATATTTGAGGTCAAGCCAGGCTGGACATAGAGGTCAAGTCAGACATAAATAGAGATTAGGCCAGGTCAAGTCAGACTGGCTATATACTTAGCACAGATCAAGCCAGGACATGTTTTCATGGTTATTATCCCTGTTGTTCTCAATTTGAGAAAAGCAAAATTCCACTACACAAAGTTCAGAAAATAACAAATAGGTAGCAAAATATAATATCATGAGTCATTAAGAAATTAAAGCTGTTGTAAAACAAGTAAAAAAGCTAGCAAAAAAATCCCACACAGGTGAAAGAATTAACTTGGCAAATAACATCATCTTTTGAAAAATTGTTTTTTGGAGAAAAATACCATCTCAAAAATATATTAGCTCAAAGTCAATGGAATTAAAATGTAATAACTGAAAAATATCAGAGTATAAGAGATTGATAAGCATATTGGCATGGGAATGGTTTTTAGCTCGACTTTTCTATGAAAAGGGGAGCTATCCTACTCGCCCCGGCGTCGGCGTCGGCGTTAGCGTTGGCGTCACACCTTGGTTAAGTTTTTCGTACCACCCCACTTTATTTCAGAAGTATTACAAGTATGGCTTTTGAAACTTACCATACTTGTTCACCATCATAACCTCCATCTACAGACAAGAGTACATAACTCTGTCAAGGTTTTTGACAGAATTATGGCCCTTTTTTGACTTAGAAAGTGTATTGAGCTTGGTTAAGTTTTTTGTACCACCTCACTTTATTTCAAAACCATTGGAGGTATTGCTTTGAAACTGACCATACTTGTTTACCATCACGACCTTCATCAACAGACAAGAGGACATAACTCTGTCAAGGTTTTTGACAGAATTATGCCCCTTTTTGACTTAGAAAATACATTGAATATGGGTAAAATCCACTTATTGCCTTAACCCTTTGAGATATTGCTTTGAAACTTTTAATGCTATTTCACATCATTACCCCCATCTGTACGCAAGAGAAGGTAACTCTGTCAGGGATTTGTTTTAAAAATTAAGGCCTTTTATCGACTTAGAATCTTGGTTAAGTTTTTTGTACCAGTCAACTTTTTGACTGAACTGGTTGAGATATTAAATTGAAAGTTGGAATACTTGTTTACCATCATGGTCCCAAACATGGGCAGGAGAAGGTAATTCTGTTAAGGATTTTATTTGAATTATGGCCCTTTTTGACTTAGAAACTCAGTTAAAATTTTCATTCTTGTCCACTTGTTGACCTAACCATTTGAGATATTACTTTGAAGTTGGAGTTCTTATGTGCCATCATGAGACCTATCTGTAAGCAAGAGAAGATAACTCTGTGAAAATGTTTCTTGATTTGTACTTAGAAATTCCTAGTTAAAGTCTTGTGTGCCCTTAACTGTCAAAGTTTTGTTTTATAGGCAAGCACTAAAAAAGTCGAGCGCGCTGTCCTTCTGACAGCTCTTGTTATATTTCAACAGGAGCACTTAGTAGGTAATTAGTTATCAGAGGTGGGCTAAACATTTGTATTAAGAAGCCATTTTGGAGTATGTTTAATGATAGGGGAGTTTATTTTCTCTTCTCCATCTGACAGTGTCAGAGTTGTAGAAACATAAACTAATTGTTACCCCCCCCCCCTCCCCTCGCTCTTTTAACCCAGAGTTTCCCTATTTGTTTTGTTGGAATTTAAGAAATAATTGCTTATCATTTTTCTATGTTAGGCTATTTTGTGGAGGGATTTTGGAGCTTTTGTAAATTTATGAACTATAACTCTAGCACGAGTTTTTCACTGAATTACTCCCCTTTAAATTATGGATTTACATAAATACTTTCTTTTTATGCATAAGTTTCATCTTGATAACCATTGAAACTTTACAGTTATAATTGTAGGTGACTGACACTGACTCTAGAATGGATTACCTCTGAATTATTCCCCCTATTTGCTCCTATTTGAATATAGAAATTTCCTGTAGTGTTCTTACTGTATTGTATCGAAAAAATGAGAATAATTAAGTCCTGCCCCTATGACAGCTGCGACTGATTGATTTGTTTTGATTTTTAATTGAGTAGTTTTAATATCACATAAAGTGTTTTTCTCACTGGAACTGTAAAAAAAGTATAAATAAAAATATCTGTTAATGTTATGTGAAGAAGATTTTTGTCTGACATTTTTCTTCTTCTGGTTTAGCAGCAATCTTCCTCCCATTCAGTCTGTTTTTTTTCAGTGTTCCAACTAGTTAGAAAATATACCTATAGTTCCACCTTATTTGAAAAATGTTAGGAACTTTGTGATAAAAACTTGGGAAATGAACATATTGATAACTGCAATCTTGTAAATAAGTGAGGTCTGAGGTTAGCACCTGTTAGATACCAGTATATCTGTAGGTGTTACAATTTGTAAACAGATACAGAATATATCATAATGTTCATAAAGCAGTACTTTCAAACAAAAAGAAATGCAAATTTCTTTCTTTAAAAAAATTTAATAAAAGACTTGGCTTCATGGTTATAACAGAAAGCTGTTTTAAGCTTAGTAAATACTGTCTACCTAAGTCAGGCTACTAAATTAGATAGAGGCAAGATTGAAGGCTGTAATGTAAGCTTCCTTCTATTGAATGCATTACCTGCTATCACCTATAAAAAATTAACATTTAATTTTTATATGTCTAAAGATCTTCTGAGCATTTTATACAATGGCGTTGTCCATCTGTTCATCCGTTTGTCCATACTTCTGAAAAAGAAATAAGGAGCACATTTTTTTGTCCATGATGCCTTCTTGTAAATTTGTCATCAGGCATTATATTGCCTAAAAACATCAGCAGCCTTTAATTTAATCATCAATTGTGAAAGCCATAATATGATTGTAATATTATACTTTTTTAGTCCAAACTTATTGTGTTGGACATTTTTTGAACACTTGGCAGTACCCATAACTCTTGCATGCAAATTTACTGAATTACTTGCGCTCTCTCATTTGAACAATAATCAGTTCAGCGGGTTGGGACACTAATATTTTACAATAATTTTTTAATTCCTATAACAGTCTGTTTGACAGCCTTCGTTCAACTCTTTTTAAGCATAGTATTAAAACATAAACATATTAATCTTAAGATACCAAAGTAAGATCATTTGTTAGGAAACATATTGTCCACAGCTGTGAGTGGATATTCTGTCATAAATGTGCCATCATGGTTCTGCTCTGGTGAACTTTTTTTGGTATCTGTGAGCTGTAAATCTATCAATTGCCCATGACAAAAAATTAAACAAAGATGTAATGCATTCAGTGTGCATGTAAAATCATGTACCACCCAAAATGTAAGCAGTTACGAAATAACAGCATAAAGTGAAGGCAGATTTACTGGCATTGAAGAAAGGTATAGCAAGAAATAAAATATGTAATAAAACTGTTTCAGTTTCTTAGCTATTTAGCCAATTAAACAAGCACATTTTCCGATTCCATTGTAGACGAAACACTTTTAGGTAAATGATATTTGGCACCAGTACATTGAAAACATGTCATCTCATAAATAGATGTAAGATTTCTAGTTAATGGAACAATATATTATAGAGAATGATACAGACTTGGAGAAGAACACCCAAATAGAAATAGGAAAAGATAAAAGCACAACAGTTTGTTTAAATTACAAGACGTTGATATTTTTGTGAACTTTTTTACATAAAACCAGAATTTGTATTTCAGACATTTGCTGATTTTTCATCTACATCAAAGAAAAGTTCATATCTCTGACAGACTTGAATGAAAGAATTATATTTTACATTATCACAGTTGACATTTTGATCTTGGTAGAGTCATGTTTTAATAACTGCATTAAAATAAGCCAAACTAGAATCAAAGTTTACTGGAACAATTAATTGCTTGCCAAAGAAATGTAAGTCCCAGACAGGAAGAATTACATAGAAATTGTAATTAAAGATGCATTTATAGTTTGATGATTACATTTCAAAATGGATATTTCATTGAAAAAAAAATTGTTACAGTGCCAAAATTACATCTTTGTCTTGTGATGGAATTCATCATCCACCTCACTTCCTATTACACAAGTTACAAGAAAATCATTTCCCCATCCAAGATATGATTCATTATATTTATCAACAGGATTTCCTTTGAGTAAGGCCAATCTGTAATTGCCTGAAATAGAGAAATACTGCTATAATTGACACAAATGATTAGCTTTATTAATATTTCATATTGAACCCTATCTTCATCTAGATAGTGCAGGAACAAAAATGGCTGAAAGCTGTGGAATGTCAGGAAGCTGCAGTGTTTATTATCAACTGACATGAAACATTCTCTTTCAATCAATTAATCAATTACACTAATTACAAGCTTTCTGGGACTGCATGCATTGGAATGGTTTCTTAACTGTGCACTTTTCTGGTTTCAATGTTATTTGTTGTTTTTCAGAATACAATATTTGATTATGAGCACTGTGTTAAAATGTTTGGTATTATGCTATACTGAGATTATCATATTAGAAGAGAAAAATATTATTGTAAAACTAGCTGTTGGCATTACATGTATTTAAGAGGTCACACTGGCTGAGGTTCAATCCTTAGGCTAGTCGAAATTTCTCTGTGGGACATTGAGTCTAATGGTCACCACTGGTACAGGAATCATAGCAAGTAGGTCACTTACTGAGAAATTGGTAATTACTGGTTAGTCATCCAGGAAAGCCGGCTAAGTGGCCTGCGGACCACAGAAATGATGACCAAAAATGAGCGTAATAAACAGAAAAACAAGCATTAAGACAAACACTATGTCAGAGAATTAAAGCTATGTTTAATCTGTAAGTTCTCTCATTTCTGTAGAGATTTCTAGAAAATCTGATTTAATGTCTCCTTTGTTTGTCTGTGACAGACTTAAAATCTAGTCTAGGTTAGATATTTATGTTGTTGTTATGGTAGTGAACTGTGACAATAAGACATTCCGCATATCAGACAGTGTTAATGATTCGTGACTATTCTTGCAATATTCCTGTATTAAAAAAAATAGAGATGAAGAATCAGGGAGAAATATTGTGATTTTTTTGATACAAAGGTTTTTATTTTATGATCTAAAATAAAAATTTATTGCTTCTAGCTCTGTTCATTACTCCCAGGAAAATAATTGGTAGAGTAAAAATAATAATTATATAAAGGATAGAATTAAGTTTGCAAAGGTGACATTTTCTAAAGTGTTGACATCAAACTGTTTTGTGAAACAATGTAATCAATAAGTATTAGTATAATCTATACATACTGATAACTTTTAAAATATATTTAATTTATTTTTTAGATACCTTGTACAAATTCCAGGAAGTTTTAGAAAACTCGCTTGTAAGACAGACTCCCTACTTTCAAATCATATTAAAATGGCCAAAATTGCGTCTTATAACCGGGTTTCTATGATATTTAAACTTCCCCATGACCACAAAGACTCATAACCATAGTACTTTAGATGTATAAATAATTTGCTTTTTTAAAACATGTATCATGAACTCTGTCTGTGTTGGCAATTTAATCGTGAGCATTTGTATGAAGCACCATTCATACAATATAGTTGAGGTATGTCTTTCTTCCATGTGGTCCAAATTGATCTCTTGATCTGCTATTGAGAGGAATTGTACATATTTTAGCAAATAAAATGTTTTTATGAGGCTTTATGCCATCCTCACTTACATACTATTGAACTAAGTAAATAAATGTTTGTTAAAACTTTGTTCCACTTTGAAATTGTAAAACATCTGTGTGTTTTATTGTCATATATTGGCATGATCACTTTTGTAAAATGTAAATTTCAGTTATTTCATTTCAGTTTTGTTTGATATATAGTTACATTTACATTTACAATTTGATAGATATATTGATAATGAGCACAACACATTGATTACTCTGTGGTGAATGGCCGTGTACTCATGTGAAGCTACTTTGTACCGAGGGAGTAGAAACTTTGGGGAAAACCCACATTTGCTGAATTCCGGATAACATCTATTGTCAAATTGTCATTTATTAATACAATGTAAAAAATAATGATCAGTATCAAATTGCTCTAGAGCTTTGTTTTTTTTGCTGTATTTTCAGATTATGACAAAGTGCAATCTTGCGGCTCAGCATTTCAATGTGATAATCACAAATGTATAGAAAAAGATTTAACATGTGATAGAGTGGATCATTGCGGGGATTATTCTGACGAGGCGGCAGAGGGACCGGCAGAATGTGGTGTATCTCGTAAGTTTGTCTTTTGCATAAAAGTTACACATTTAATTCAGTTTAAAACATGTTCTAGTCAGTTTTAAACCTGCACCCTTGTCCCCAAATGGCAAGGCAGTGTGGGCGATAGGGGGGAAACAAGAGCCAAATTTTTAATCTCTCATTTGTCAATGCACTATGGGGTCAATGCTATGGTTTGATTTTACTCAGAAATATGTCTAACTCATTGTGTAGGGGCAATTAACAGAGATTTTTGTCATATTATGGAATATCTTATAAATTTTTCTATTGCATTTATTAAAGTTACATTACAGTTGGCTGGTGCTTTGTAAATTGGCTTTGACAACAGGTTGGTCTATTCAGAGGCAAAATATATATTGGTTTGGTTTTATGTTAAGGTTTTGGAACTCTTTGAATCAAAGAAGCTCTTTTCCCCTTGTAAATCCTTCCTCTGCTATTTGAGATTGTCATTGCAAACAAATAACTGATTAAGTCTGTGATTCTTAGCTGTTATAATGTGTTTTTGGAGGTGTTTTATGATGTGTTGAAAGGCGCTATATTTCTCTAGTCTGGTGGTTTAACAACTGTTTTGTTTCTCTGAGTGTGCAGAAAAGTGTGGTTAAAGAGAAAAAATGTCTGGGCCTGCTTGATTAGCAAGAATATATTACCGAAGTTGGAGCCTTTAGACACAGTTTTATGATTATTCTTCCAACCTTTATTTATAATAAACAATTTTGAGTATACCTTAGGGCATGCCATGCTGACATATTAAAAGTGAATGTCAGACTTTTTTGTACAACTAAGTGGAATGAAATTATTTATATATGTATTTGGAGACCATATTAATGCTTATTTATTGTCCCCAGGCAAATCCCAGTGATAAAAGATGTCTGCTCTCTTAAAATAGTTTAAATGAAATCCTTAAAGTCCGACATAGGGAAATTATATATATGTTGCTGACATGGTGTGAATGTATAACTACTTGCTTGTGTTTAGTATCAGTTTGTCTACTGAACCCATTTCTTAGAACTCTCCTCAAGCAGGGAAATGTGGTTGTTTGATCCTTAACTGACCAATAGCAACATTCCGGAACAATTATTTCATTTTCAAAACTCATCAGTTGAAAAGTTGTATTTTCAAATTAATTTCAAATTGACCTATATTCTTGTTCTGGGCAATAGAACCGCTTGTTAGCAAGAATTTTGTCTTTGCCTTGACAACGGACATATATATAGTCACATTGGATCACAAGTCATCATCTACAATATGGTGGTTCCATTCCCACAGGTGTTTCATAGCCAGATTTCATAATATTTCAGGCAAAAAAAAAAAATAAAACATTCACCACTGTATAGAAGAAGAGCATTCATAAAAAAATATCACTGAATCGAGAATATTTTTAGAGTGAAATAAAAAGATTAAAACAAGAAAAAACAAGTTTCAAAACCTAGTGTTGTTTAAACTTTTGAAAAGTGAAATGGACCAATAACAATCAGAGTGATCCATTATTATAGTTTGATGTTTGTATTTGATATAAAACCTAGGGAGAATTATTTTATCGCGTGTAGTGCCAATATTCATATACAAAACTAGAACATTTTAATGATTTTTATCAGTTTTTCAGTTTGTGTGAAGCAATTATTTTCTGGTGATGACTTTGTCAAGTTTGGCCTAGTTAAATGGAGTTTGTATCAGAATATCTATGTAAAGATGTGTCTTGGGGAAAGGTCTTGTCTCTTTTCATTTCTAAATGAGGATCCAGGAACGTGACACAATTAATTTTATCAAGGAATAAAAAAATTCTTTGAACTCTTTAAGGATGGAAGCTATGTTTTTAGAATAAGCAATTAGTATAGACTAGATGATTTGTTATCTAATTTGTCAACAGCTTTTTAGGCTTATAAGTACTGATAAGATATTTCTTACATTATTTGCTGTATAGCATACTTGTGTGCCTGAAATTTTCTGATGTTTTCTCAAGATTGACATTACAGGAGTCTATAGAGTTAAAGGACCTTGTAGCATCTCTCGATGGTCCTCCAACAAGTTTTCTGAAACCCATTTGGTCAGACCCTTTAAGCTGCAACCTGAGGGCCTACTTGAGCTAAAAATAGAAATTCATGTTTTTTCTTTTTTACATTAAAACTTACTGCCAATAATTTTTACCCTTTTATGACTTCTTTTTATGATCTGGTTCGAGAGACAGCTAAAATACCGGTAGTTAATAAATGGGCATGCAGGGTCAGTTACATCATAGGTTACTAATATATATGCACGATTAAGGGTTAACTATTTATGTAATTTCATATCTGATGTTATTAACATCGTTTAAAGCATTTTTCCAAGCAAAGGATCAAACTCGGGTGTTAAAAAGTCAATAAGATTATCTATCAGACCTATAATGATTTTACTGCAGTTTTTCTATTTAAGTCTCTCTTAACTATTTGAATCCAATAGATATTACATGTAAGCTATAATTAATGGGATTGTTATGTGACAATATCACTTAATTCTTTTACTTTACTTTTTTTGTCAGAAGTATAGAAGAAGGAAATCTGTATTGATGTTTATTATCAATATATTTCCCATAGATGTAACATAAAATGGTATATTTTTAACAATTAAAGAAAAAAAGGTAATTAATATTTATGTCTTTTATTCTTTAAAAAAATTTATGGTTCCCAAGTTTGTCCTGTGATTTAAGGTCAAATTGTTGCACAAATGAACTATATATACAAAGGCTTTTTTCACTATTTTCTTATGTTTTCAATACATATAGTTCTTTGATTATAATGCAATTGCGAAAAATGTTTCAAATTATTTCAGTAACCTTAAGTCTGCTTGGGTTACCTAAAATATACCCATGAGTCTAAGTACAGACCAGTAGATTTAAGCTGGCACATCCATGGTCTGCTTGGTTCCCTATTCAGTCAATACATATTATAAAATTTCTCCCTGAAAAATGACACATCAGGTTTTGTTCAGAATAAAAGTTGGGCAAGTCCATTTAAGAATAATATTATAAATGGAAAGGGTTAAATAAATCTGAACTCTAACATTACATTATGGCATGTATCATCAGAATATTATCTTCCAAATTGCACACAGGTTGGTAAATGGTTATAGAACAAACAAAACTCCCTTGTCATTCAGCAATCTGTTATATTGATACTTGAGGTTTTTTCCCTAGAATACACTATTACCATCTCAGCAGGAAGCCTCTTCTTGGTTGTTTTGGTTCATTTCTTACACATAAACGAACATTTATCATTTTTATACGATGTTGAATAACAATGAAGACAGTTTTCATCAGTTTTTATCATTGAAAGCTTAGGCTTTCATTCATGAAGTTGCCACTGAGACCGCTAATGTCTTTTACAGAGGCTCGTAGATATGTTCAATTTACAGCGTAATCACTTTCGAAACATGGCAAGTTATTTTTGTTTTGATTTTCTGAGAGCAGTTTTTTTTCTCCGGCTTCCAACTTGATGAATTTCTGATGGGCATCAGATGGGTGAATGATTGCTAAGTTTCTACTCATTTCACAAACTAAACCTCTTTGATAACTATTGCTTTGTAGAAACTTGACTTTTCTCAATATTTATTACTTTAGGTTTATTTTCTTGCTCTTTGGCTTTGTGTCTAGAAAATCATAATGAAATCCACTTTTCTTAAAGCAGACTGTAATTGAGTGTACAAAGTTGCAGTAAAAGAGGTTTTTAAAAGGATTTTATGTAACAAAGTAGATGAAATGTGTGTTTTATGCCTGACAACGGCAGACTTACATTACATTGATTGTTCGTACACATTGTGTTGTTATGGCTTTTAAGCGCCACTGCAAACATGGTTTCTTTCAAATATTTGGAGGTCTGCTGCAGGAAAAGTAAAAAATACTCATCATAATTGTAAAACTATTTGGACATCAAGTCTCAGGCACATTGAATTTTAACTACTTAAAATAACAGTTATTAGAGCTGTTTTAGTGGACTCTTTCTTTTGCACCTTTAATCTGCTGGAGTTAACCTTTTGCTACATGATTATCTGTGCAATCAGACAAGGCTATAATATACTGTACTCAGATGACATTGAAACTCAACTTCTGTATGTCCATACTGACAACTTTGAATAGACTAAATTGTTCTGATTTTAAAGCTGGGCAAAGCTATTCCACAAATTCAGCAGGTTCAAGGTGAAATTTTAGTATGTATATATATATATCAGTTATTATAACCAACCTGCAGTTTAGACTCTAAGTGTAATGGCAGCTCAATTTCAGTAGAGCAGAACACTCTGAGCATAAAAATTTAAGAGTTAATGAGAGAAACAAACATTTGAAAAGCTGGACTACTAAAATTAAGTTTTAAATTAAGTGAAAGAGTTTTACTTACATTATTTACTGTTTTTGGTCCTATCAGATCTTCATGATAATTCTTGAATATAGACTTTTTTGGTTCAAATCAGAGCAGGTCTGTAATGTAATTCAAAGGGTAAAAGTTGTTAAATCAGGTAATGTTTTCTGTAAAAACTAACAAGGAACACTGATTGAAACTACTGACATTTAAATTTAATTTCTTAATTTCCAAGGTTGCACCTTATTTTGTTATATTAAACTGATGCAGTAAACCAGTTTAATGTTTATTTTCATTGGCTATTTGTTTTTTCCTGTATAATAAATTAAATTACATTGGCTACTTATTTCTGTCTGCACATATTGATGTCAAATTCAGTCTGCAAATAATCTAGTTAATACTGCAGAAAGGTATATTGATAATTGTGAGTATTGTTGGCCATGTGACACCAATAATGACCATCACAGTTAATGCAATTGCAAACCATTGATTTACAGTATCACTGATTGGAACTTAGTTTTTATTGATAATTTTTCCTTGGGATTTATTCAAAAGAAGGGGTGACAGTGTCTATTCTAGGATTCAAAAATTGAAAAAACTGAGAACTTATTACATTAATTTTGTTGATCTTCCTTCTTTCTCTACGTAAATTTTTCCCCCTGCCTCTGAAAAAATAGGGGGAATTCTCAAAAATATGAGTGAATTTCCCCATCCCCCCTCCTAGAATAGACACTGGGAATGGGGACTAAGACTGAATAGCACAGACACTGTTGGTTGAGGATGACTAAAGTTTGTTGTCTGAACCTATGTGTTGTGAGCATTAAAGCAGAATCATTGTCTCTCAGAGTATAGTTATATTTGTGGCATGTTATAAAAAATGCAAACAACAAATTTACTGCAAGCAAGAAATTAATTGAGGTCAGAAAAATGTGAAAATAAAAACATTTTCGAACTGAAGTATCAGAAGTATCTGAATTAAACTACAAGCACTGTCTAATTTAACAAGCAGGTCAAGTATTTCCCATTTTTATACAAGATAAACTTGAGATTTAATTAACTAATTTCTTTCATCTGAATGATCTTTGAAATATTGAGACCTTTGATTATAAAATTATATCATGTTGTTTTTTCATAGCATTTATAGACCATTAAAATGTATGTGAATGACCAGAAATGCCCATTTTGGTTTTATTTTTGGTGTTTTCAAAGTATTTCTTAATGCAAAAACTTACATTAATGTTCCCTCTTTTCACTATAATGTTTTATTTTGTGTATTAGTACTTATACTTGTATCAGCTCTGCATCTTAAGGTTTGAAAAGACCAGAAAAAACTTTCAAAGTTTGGGAAACATCATTGAAACATATTTTCCCAATTTTACAAATATTTTCACCCATTTGGACATGTGTGGACATATACAGTGAAACCTGTGAACTAAGGCCACCTACAGGAGACATGAAGCATGACCTTTATAAACAAGTGGTCTTTTTAAAGGTTTTACTCTATTCTATTAAATCAATGAACAGTTGTTTAAAAATGGTCTTTTTTTACAGAGTGATTTTTATTTAGAGGTTGTCTTTAACACACTGTTTGACTGTATAAGTAATTGATGTATTGAATGAAAAAGACAGATAAAACATAAATAAAATCTGACATTGTGACTGACAATATTGAGAGCAGTTAGGTGTTAAAGGTTACACCTTTAGATACAGTAATGCCTTAGTTACAAGATAACTTATAACTTATAGAGATAGGCAGGCCATGTGCTACAAGATTTGATAATGTTCTAGTTGTCTGATAGGTGAGCTGAAATGAAATTGTAGGCCAAAAGGTTTAATGAAATACATTGTACATATATAATTATAATTATATAGTTGGAACTTCCCTGGTGATTCAAAAAGTTATGTGACATTATGCCAACATCCCTCTGATTCAGTATCTAGTTATGCTAGATTTTTTTTTGGATGTTACATTAAGTGATTTCAATATTGAAATACAACAATTTGGGGCGGTCAAATTGTAATGAAATTCAATTTATACTTGAGTCCAGTATTACTGGTACTTATATGCAATAACAAATCTTAAGATTTTAATTATAACAGTGGTACCATATCATTATATTTTATAGTACGAAATTATTCATCTAGAATTGTATATCAATGTATTATATTAGATATGTTTATTTCATGAGATGTAGCAGAAACTTTTTCTATGTTAACTTTTCATTATAAACCTCTTATATGTGAAGAAATAAGTGATTGATCTGCGGAGAAAAATTTGTTTTTACAACAGATTAGGGACTTCATACTGTTTACAAGTTCTTTGTAATGAGCTTATATGTACTTTATTCCATAGATAATTGAAAACATTTCTTTGTTTATATCCACTTGAATTGCTTAATGCATCTCACATTATTCTCCGTGTCAATAAACACTCGCATGATATTTCAAACCAATCATCATATTACATGTTCCGTTGCTGATTGAGTTCTGTCCAGATACCTCACAAGTGCTTCTCTGTGAGTGTTTTTTTCTAGTACTTTCAATGGACATTTATAGGAATTCTCTCGATCAAAAGCTCCTTTGCCAGATAATGAAATTATTTCCATTGAAAAGTGTATAAAATTCGATTGAAACAGGAAAAAAGAAGCATTGAAAGAAGTTTATTTAAAAGTTTGGCATCCCGCTGTTAAAGCTCACTGTAGGTAACGGAGATGCGTAATTATGTTAAGCATCTTAATCGGGGAAACAATGTAAGGGAACAGTTTGACGGTTGCCATCTAATGACACGCTTTCTCACTCTCTATCTTCCCCGTTGAAAATGTAATTCGTTAGTCAATAATGCGCTTTTATTCTGAAATTTACAGGGAGGAGGATTCAATAATTGCATCGGAGGGTTTATTTTTAAGATCGAAAACAGAAGGTCGTCATTGCTGGAGAATATTCTCAGAGCTCTATTATTTTCGGTTAACTAAAAGCCTTTGGCAATAACAGCATATTAAAGCCGCAAAAGCTGTAACATAAAAACAAATTCTCCAATCAGTTTTGTAATTAGAGAGAACTGGCATTAGTGTTTGTTTATATCAAAAATGCAAAAGAATTGGAGTATTAGCACTGCCATTGTAGTAAAAAACGGGATATAGACATGCCAGTTGTAGAAACCAGATACTAACTGTGCAAATTGTTTCCTCACAAATATATTTTCAACATGTAGTCTTTTTCTGTTACACAAAATTCACTTAAATTTTCTAGCAATATTGATAGCCTAGAATACCAATAGAAGATAATAGCTGTTTTAAACCAATTTGCTTGAATGATGTTTTGTTGAAATGTGTGTGGGACTGTGCATGCTGAAAACATAATGTATGTTTTTAATGATAATTGAAATTGACTTGTTTTTCTGCTGAATAAAGAGCTACCTTATTGTAATGTTGACATAAAGACAATGCATTTTTGTTTTTGTTTATTTTCGGGAAAACTAAAATAAGAAAATGTTGGATCATTTCTGGTAAAAAAAACTGCAGTATATGAATCGTATCATGAAATGTCTATTTTTATGTGGAACTGTGGCCAACTGGTGAGAATACGTCTGGCCAAGAGGGTTCCAACCTTATCAGGGCAAGCCGTTGTTTTACCTTGAGCAAGAAACTTTACACTACATGTGAATAATTAACCCATAAAAATATTTAATTGGTTTAAGTCAAAGCATTAAAGTTTCTAATAACCCATTATAAATTTTTAGCCCACCTGTGCCCACAAAGTGACAGGGTGAGCTTTTGTGATCGCTTTTCGTCCAGCGTCCGGCCGTCCGTCCGTAAACCTTTACTTTAAATGACATCTCCTCATAAACCACTAAGCCAATTTCATCCAAACTTCACAAGAATGTTTCTTTGGTGGTCACCTTTAAAAATTGTTCAAAGAATTTAATTCCATGCAGAACTCTGGTTACCATGGCAACCGAAAGAAAAAACTTTAAATATCTTCTTTTAAAAAACCCAAAGAGCTAGAGCTTAGATATTTGGCATGAAACATCTTCTAGTGAGTGTCTACCAAGTTTGTTCAAATAAAAGCCCTGGGGTCAAAATTGGCCCCGCCATAGGGGGTCATTGATTTTCCCTATATGCATATAGTAAAAACTTAAAAAATCTTCTTTTAAAGAACCCAAAGAGCTAGAGATAAGATATAAGCATAAATCATCATCTTCTAATGAGTGTCTACCAAGTTTGTTCAAATAAAAGCCCTTGGGTCAAAATTGGCCCCGCCCCAGGGGGTCATTGATTTTTCCTATATGCATATAGTAAATACTTAAAAAATCTTCTTTTAAAAAACCCAAATAGCTAGAGTTTAGATATTAAGCATGAAACATCTTTTATTGAGTGTCTACAAAGTTTGTTCAAATAAAAGCCCTGGGGTCAAAATTGGCCCCGCCCCGGGGGTCATTGATTTTCCTTATATGTGTATAGCAAAAACTTAAAAATCTTCTTTAAAAAACCCAATGAGCTAGATGTTAGATGTTTAGCATGAAACATGTTCTTGTGGGTGTCTACCAAGTTTGTTCAAATAAAAGCCCTTGTGTTAAAATTGGCCCTGCTGGGGGGGGGGGGGCAGAGGTCATTGTTTTTCATTATATGTGTGTAGTAAAAACTTAACATCATGAAACATCTTCTAATGGGTGTCTTCCAAGTTTGTTGAAATAAAAGCCCTGGGGTTTAAACTGGCCCTGCTCCAGGGGCCTATATACAGGTGAGCGACCTCAGGGCCATCATGGCCCTATTGTTATTCAATTCAACAGATATATTGGTATGGTATAGAAATATCCACATCAGACTTAAGATTTTTTTTTTTGCTTGGAAGGTTAAAAATGTACCCTGGAAGTATAAGCTTTCAGGAGATTATGAAGCCACAGGTAAGCTAAACTCTTATCTGGACTGGTATCTGAAGATTACTTTACAGATATGTCGTTGATAATACTTTTTTTAAATGGGATCTTCCAGTATGCCCCCCTGATTATAGGTCAGCTGTGTTCACAAGTCTGTTATTACATTTTCACAGGTTATTTTTAGTGTGAGATATCTACAGTTTATCAAATCTAACAAGTGTTTTATGAACACTTTTTTCTCCATAACAAAGCTCCGTGAAAAAAAAGATGTTGAAAATATATAATTTTCAATTCGCCAATGCGAACAATGAAGCTTTGGAATCCATAGCCAACTTGTTTTGCTATAAATAAAATTGACAAATGAAAAAAATACTTGTTGTGCCATGGCAGCTCATTCATAACATTTTCACAATTAATATGTTAAGTGTTACTGTATGAATTGTCCAAGTTTTTTTGGTGTGCGCCATAAAACCAAACAAATAAACTCTTGTATTAAAGCAGATGCCTTCTCAATTCCCTCAATTCAACTGCTGAATTGGCTATCATCAGGTGACACATGTGATCACTGATTAGTCTTTTTATTGTAAGACTTCATTTTGACTTGTTTTAACATCCAACATTGACCAATCAAATGGTCTTGACCATTATGGTCAAATTTCCAAATCTACTGGGGAAATTTTATTATCATAAGTTTGTTACTTATTTTACAGATTTACAATAAGAGCAATGATGTTAATGTGTTTATGAACAGGTCTTTCTGTTTTATTATTTTTGCTATCTTGACAGTTAAATCTCTATGTTTTAATATGAAATGACAAGATGCAGGGCTTATCAGTAAATACAGAAGGATGCAGAATACAAAGTCATATGTGCATGAAATATATTTGTAATTTATTTACATTTGTACTGTCTTATTATAAACTGCCAAACTGGTATGTTTGCTTATCACTCCCCCAGTCTTCTCAACACTTTATATATGATGTATTGTCTGCAGCAATTATGAAGCATGGGGTTTGGTTACATTTTTTGCGTCTGTCCGTGCAGGTTTTTTTTAAGGTACCATAATTTTACAATTTAATACTCAGGTTTCCTCTCAAGCAAAACGTGTTAGGTCAGCTCTTTCTAGGCAAATATGCATTCAGGTTATCAAAGGTTACCATCTCTAAACCCTTTAAAAAAAGGGGGGGATTAACTCTTAACATTATTTGATTAAGTTTAATAAGACAAGGGCAATAACTCCTAACATTATTTAAGTTAAATTAGACAAGAACTCTAACTCTTAATGTAACTTAGAGTTGAGTTAAACAAGGACAATAATTCTTTATGTAAATTGAGTTTAAATAAACAAGGGTAATTACTCTTGGAGTTAAATTAGGCATAACTTTGAACATTATTGGACTTAAATAATACAAGGGCAATGACAAAGACAGTTACGCTTAATGAAACAAGGTCAATAATTATTAATGTTGCTTATTAGACATTTCAACTCATAAGTAAATTGTAGATAATATTCATACAATATTAATAATTCAATATGAGAATTATTTGTTTGATGCTTGAACAGTCATTTCAAAAATATGCAATATTTATTTCAAACTATAATTGACATTTAATCCTTGAAAGATAATAAGTCATGATTTCTTGGAATTTATTTTTAGGATTTGTATAATTGGCACTGAATGAACAGATATATGGGGTTTATATTTTATTTTTGACAAAGCTTGACATGTTTATAACAGATGCATCAGATCAAATATCTGTTTATCTTTTATGTTGCCTCCTTAAAGAGTTTATATGTCTTCTAAGCCATACATCTGTTAGGTTAGATGCAGGTGAATTCAGGATAAATAATCATAATATAGATTATAAAATTACATACTTGAAACATTTCAGAACAACATTATTCAGTATATGGTACAAATAGTATTATTATAAGTATATGAATGATTTTAAGGCCATCTGATATCACAGTCAAAACAAAAAAAAGGTCACGTTATACAGATTTCTAATCTCACAAGTAAAGTAATTGTCAAAGGTCAATGTCATATCAATTACATGCAGATTTCTAACTTTACAATTAGAGTAATAGACAATTAAGGTCAAGGTCATACATATTTCTTATTTCATATTAAAGAGCAAGGTTACACAGATTTTTAGCTCGACTATTCGATAAGAATAAGTAGAGCTATTGCAGTCACCCGAGCGTCGGCGTCGGCGTAACCACTTATGTTAAAGTTTTTGTAATAGTTCAAATATTTTCAAAGTCCATTGACATATGGCTTTGAAACTTTGCACACTTGTTCACCATCATGAGCCCAACCTGTAGACAGGAGGAGGTAACTCTATCAAGCATTTTGACAGAATTATGCCCCTTTTTCGACTTAGAATTTACGTTAAAGTTTTTGTAATAGTTCAAATATTTTCAAAGTCCATTGACATATGGCTTTGAAACTTTGCACACTTGTTCACCATCATGACCCCAACCTGTAGACAGGAGGAGGTAACTCTATCAAGCATTTTGACAGAATTATGCCCCTTTTTCGACTTAGAATTTACGTTAGAGTTTTTGTAATAGTTCAAATATTTTCAAAGTCCATTGACATATGGCTTTGAAACTTTGCACACTTGTTCACCATCATGAGCCCAACCTGTAGACAGGAGGAGGTAACTCTATCAAGCATTTTGACAGAATTATGCCCCTTTTTCGACTTAGAATTTACGTTAAAGTTTTTGTAATAGTTCAAATATTTTCAAAGTCCATTGACATATGGCTTTGAAACTTTGCACACTTGTTCACCATCATGACCCCAACCTGTAGACAGGAGGAGGTAACTCTATCAAGCATTTTGACAGAATTATGCCCCTTTTTCGACTTAGAATTTACGTTAAAGTTTTTGTAATAGTTCAAATATTTTCAAAGTCCATTGACATATGGCTTTGAAACTTTGCACACTTGTTCACCATCATGACCCCAACCTGTAGACAGGAGGAGGTAACTCTATCAAGCATTTTGACAGAATTATGCCCCTTTTTCGACTTAGAATTTACGTTAAAGTTTTTGTAATAGTTCAAATATTTTCAAAGTCCATTGACATATGGCTTTGAAACTTTGCACACTTGTTCACCATCATGACCCCAACCTGTAAACAGGAGGAGGTAACTGTATCAAGCATTTTTTTTACTATCAAGCACTAAGAATAGTCGAGCGTTGCTGTCCTACCGACAGCTCTTGTTTATTTTACAGTAACAGAACAAAACAAAGCTCATGGTCATACTAGTTTCTAATTTTACAATAAGAGTACATAATAAAGGTCAAGGTCATACATATTTCATATTAAAGAGCAAGGTCACAAAGATTTCTTATTTCACAGTAAAAGAATAAAACAAAGCTCATGGTCATACTAGTTTCTAATTTTAGAGTAAGAGTACACAGATTTCTGAGTACAAAACAAAAGCCAAAGTCTCACAGATTTCTTAGTTCTTTTAATCTTGTGGCATTGAAAGACATCATCTGCTATATGAATGGAACATGAAATTACTTGAAAAAATGATGTGATTCATAAACCAGGAAGATTGACTGAAGGACATTGGGAGAAAAGATTGATATTGTTAAATGTTTTTACCTCTTTGTATGTGGGAAATGATATTATATTGTGTTGTTTCGTGTTTTTCAGTTTGAATTGCTGACTAAACAGAATTTACCTATTTGGAATATTAAGGTTGTACTGAAGACAAGGAAGTCTGGTACTAGGTCATAATGTGTTTGATTTATGATTGTGACAATATTGAGTTTTCCTCTTCAGAATTTATCAGATTTTATTGTTCTGTAAGTACATCATTCTGCACCATCTGGCAGAGAAAGTTATTATAAACACAAGCACTATTGGGAAATAGTTGTCAACATCTTTTATGTTCTTGACCTAGATCCTGGGAAAGAAAAAAAGTTTCTTAATTAATTTTGATGAGGCGATCGTACCTAATTATCTAGTTCTTGTGTTGAAGCGAAAAATTTTACACTTTCTTACACCTTTTACCGATGATGATTGAACCAAATGTGTACATTATAAATCTTCCTACATATAGTAATTGACATAACAAGAAATATTCCTGACAACCATTCTTCATTTAAGAGGAACGATGACCAGCTAATCTGCTTGAAGCCCCCGTCAAAAAAAAGTGCCGATTTGCACAATCTGTTCATTAGTACCGGAAAGAACTGATGATGAATGTCAGTTTATTCATTAGTGCAGATAGAGAAAAAAAATTCCAGAGATTTTCTGGGAAAATTTGGTAGGTCAGTGTTATTGACATATAACCACTTTGGCAATATTTCTTTAAGCATTCTTATTTGTTTATCTGTACACAAATGTATTGAATTCTTGATTTTTTTGGAACAATTTGCAGTAGCAAATTTACATGAGAGTTAGTTAATTTTTATATTTTTTTTCTGAAGATTTGTTAAATCCTATAACCTCTTATAAATTCTTAAATCTAAAATCTTCAACAACAAAAAAAATCAAATCACAACCTGTTCATCTTTATTGCATATGCTACATTAAGTCAGGCTAACTATCAGTTTATCTTTTCAAAAAGAAAATTTACAGGGAAACCATGTAGTCATAGTAGAGGCCAAAGATACTTTAACTGTAGACAAGACACTTTAAACACAGACAAGATGGTAGCTTTCCTGTAAATTATCATTACAATAATTTCCAGAGCTTAGAATCCCCTATGGATAATATTGGATTATTCAAGATTAGAGTCAGTAAATTACTCTTTGATTGGGGAGGAAACATCATAAATTTTCCCAAATGAATTATGTGGTATAAAGCCATAAAATGTCTTAATACTCAAACAAGATAAACATTTCAAAACATTTTTTTTATTGTAAAATATCTTGAAATAAACTTATTAATTTCTTTTTATAGGTTCTATCCGTTAAATAATTTCTGTTCAAATTATGTGATCTTCAAAGGTAAAAGGGAGTAATGATCATAAATGAAATAACCTAGTATATTGATAAAACAAAAATCATAAAGATTCATGAATTTGAGATTGGCTTTATGTATATCGTAGGTAAAAGTATATGCAAGTCAAGTAGTTTCTTAATTTCTTACCCTGTGTAATTATTTTTTTTACTTGGTCAGCTTGTATTTTAAGAACTGATTGGAGCCGAGCCTCTTGGCCGAGCAGTTAAAGTTCCGGACTTTAAATCATTTGCTGCGTCAGTAATTGTTTTTTTGTCATGAAATCACGAAAAATGACATTATCATTATGTTCCATGTACGAGTATATATGTTAGCATATAGAATGATGAACAATTTGTCCTTATACTGAAAATTATACCTTTGTTATCCCCCGCCGATGGAATCGGGAGGGGGATATAGTTTTGGCGTTGTCCGTCCGTCCATCCGTCCGTCCGAATTTCGTTTCCGGAGTAGTTCTCTGCAACTAGTGGCTGGAATTCAACGAAACTTTATGGGAATGTTGATCAGCATGTGAAGTTGTGCACCTGGGTATTTTTGTCTGGATATCTTTAGTATTTTTAGAGTTATTGCCCTTGACTTAGTAAAATTTTGTAATTTTCAACTTGTGTCGCGTGTAACTCAAAAAGTATTTGACCTAGTGTCATGAAACTTTACAGGAATGTTGATCAGTATGTGTAGTTGTGCACCTAGGTATTTTCGTCTGGATATTTTTAGTATTTTTAGAGTTATTGCCCTTGACTTAGTAAAATTTTGCAATTTTCAACTTGTGTCGCATGTAACTCAAAAAGTATTTGACCTAGAGTCATGAAACTTTACAGGAATGTTGATCAGTATGTGTAGTTGTGCACCTGGGCATTTTCATCTGGATATTTTTAGTATTTTTAGAGTTATTGCCCTTGACTTAGTAAAATTTTGCAATTTTCAACTTGTGTCGCATGTAACTCAAAAAGTATTTGACCTAGAGTCATGATACTTTACAGGAATGTTGATCAGCATGTGTAGTTGTGCACCTGGGTATTTTCGTCTCAAATTATTTAGTATTTTTAGAGTTATTGCCCTTGACTTAGAAAATGTTTGTAATTTTCAACAGTGTCGCATGTAACTCAAAAAGGATTTGACATAGAGTCATTAAACCTTATTGGAAAGTTGCTCAGCATATTTAGTTTGTTCCTGGGGTTTCGCTTGTGGATTTATCCAGTATTTGTAGAGTTATTTCCCTTGACTTAGTAAAAACTGTTTCATTATGTTGTTATTTGATCCTTGAGTGCTTGAGTGCTTGAGTTAGAATCGACCAACTTTACAGGAATAATGATCAACATCACTAAATTACAGGAATAATGATTCACCTCACTGTGAAGCTATGAACTTGGGACTTTGCATGTGGATTTTTTTCAGTTTTGTTAGATTTATTGCCCTTGAATTACAGTAGTATAAATTTGCAATTTTCAACTTGGGGTTTGCTTGGGGATTTATTCAGTATTTGTAAAGTTCTTGCCCTTTACTTAGTAAAAGATTTTTAGTTTTCAAAAAATATTTGACCTAGAGTCATAAGATTGACAGAACAGTGGCGCGGTGGGGGCACCCGTGTCCTATGTACACATTTCTAGTTTTTATTAAAGAAGAATTAAAATGATTTGTTACAATAACATTTAAAAATATTTGAAAATTGTGAGATCCCTTCTTGATGCCTTGAAAATGGCAATGAAGTCTGGAGATTAAGATGTTTTTACATCTAGGTGAGCTATTGTGATCCCCCACCGTTCGTCGTCGTGTGTCGTCAGCAATTTCTTTAAACAACATCTCCTCAGAAACAAATGACTGCACAGCAACCAAACTTTACAGGAATGATCCTAGGGTGGTCCCCTGCCAAAGTTGATCAAATGGTTCCGGTCTGTTGCATAAGTAGGTCACAGGGCCAGAAAAGGAGTTTCAAAAATGCAAAATTAAAAAATCTTGTCTGAAAGTACAAGGCCTAAAGCTTTGATATTTGGTATATGATATAACCTATAGGTCCTCTACCCAAATTGTTCAAATTTTAGCCCTGGGGTCAAAATTGGCCCCACTCCAGGGGGTCATAGATTTTCCTTATATGTATATAGTGAAAACTTAAAAATTCTTCTTGTTTGAAGGTACAAGGCTTCAAGTTCAAAGAATATTACAGTTTATGCCATGATTAATATATAAATAAAGCCTTATGTCTTCAGTTGTTGTGTTAATAATAACCAGTACTCGGCGGGGGATATAAATTCAACGAATTTGCTTGTTTTATATATGACTGCTTTTGACAGAATTTAATGGTGGCTTAAATTTCCCAACATCACATATGCATTGTATGTTTAGGAAAAAAAAAAAGTTGTTTATGATGCATTATAAATTTCAGGCAAGAACTACAATAATTTGTCTAACCTTGCATGACATGGTGCTATATAGGACTTTGTCTCTCTTTAAAATCAGACACTTTATAAAGGGCACAAAAAGAGCAACTGTTTGAAGTTTGAAACATAAAATGTGTTATCTCAGCATTTCCTGATACTGCTTTTATTGCTGGTAGATAATACAGCTTTTTTTTTTCTAAAGTATATCCTTATATGGTTAGTGATTGATGAGAGAGATGTAACAATGTACCATATTGCAACTTTGCTAGTTTATTAAGAATTCCTAATTGGATGGCGTCTGTCAGTATTATATACCATTTCAAACTCATTTGGGGATATCTCTAAAGACAGATGTTGTTCAAGACATGTGCGTCATTCCGACATGGCTGTCAGATAGGACAAAAAGAAATTTTCTTATGTTTGAAAGACAGGTGATGTTATTGTTAGGATCGAGAAAAATAAAATTTTGAGAAAATTAATATGTCCTCAATAATAAGCTTTTGATTATTTTGTTTTATTAGACCAGTGCCAATATGACCAGTGCAGATCAAATATGCCTGCACATGTGTGCTGTTTTGATTATGGTCTGCACTGTTTGCTATCAGTCAGTACATATTTTGAAAATTTCCCTAAAAATAATGAATGGTTTTGTCCAGAATGAAAGGTGTACAAGTCCATTTAATATATTTGGTGTGGTAAGGTTTAATGTAGTTGTCATTAGTATATAACATTGGCCACATCAGAATACATGTATCCTAAGATTTCATTAATTGTATAAATTATTTCAGGTAATGAATAATTATGTTTGTGAAAGTACATGTGTATAATAGTCTAAGACAGCATTCTAATTATTTTTAAGGATTTAACAGTATTATCATTAATGATTACTAGTATTCATTTCTTTTATTTCAGATGAAACCATTTTAACCAAATTCCTGTCATTAGGAGTGGCGGCATCAGTTGGAATTATTGTTGGGGGACTGATTGTCTGTATTTTCTGCACTATTTCACTGGTGTGTTGTTGCCGGCAGTCTGTCTGCAAAAAGGCGCCAAGCAGTAGCTCAAGTGGTATAATGACCGGGACGACATCGGTTATGACAAATGGAGGACCAGGAAGTCATCATGGTAGTGTACATGGTAGTCATCATGGCAGCCATCATGGTAGCACTCATCATGCAGCAAATCACCATGGTAATGGTCACATGACACAAATTGATAGAGGTACAGAGGAAATATAGATTTTAACAAATACTTGGAAATTAATGAATTATTCCACTTTTAATAACCATTTTAGTATTTAAATAGGCAATTTATGAATAAAAAGGACAGAAAACAACTTTTGTCAATTTATTATTCACATCTTCATGAATTTATGGATTACTAGATTTTTATCAGAATTATTTTTGCTGTTTCTTGTTCTTTTTGCATCATCTGAAATTTCATTAAAGCAGGCTGGCAGTCTTGAATATTTCTTTGTTTATAAGTGCAAAATATGACTTTAAATTACATTGTGTTTAAAAACTTTTGACAACCAGTCAATGGAAGCAAAATGTGTCGGAACCAGTCACTTACAATAAATTTTTTGACAACCAGTCTTTTGATACAAATGTGTAACACCAGTCAGCATCAGGGTAGCCTTTTTTCATGCCATTCAATACAGTAGAGAATGATTTTTAACTATTGATTTAATGAGGTTATTCAGTGCATGTAACACCCCACTGTCAGTTGTCACAATATTTTATATTGATTTGTATAGAGGGAAAAGCAGAAGATAATAATTTCTTAAGACTTTTCTCTGATACAATGCATGATGAATTATTGAATTTAATAAGAGTCATTGCAGCACTTGCTAACTTCTTGAAATTATTAAGCAGTAAATATCTGTATTACAAGGTTAATATACATGTAATGTACTTTGGTTAATAGCAATTAAAATTATATATAAGTGACAGTAAAATTGAATGAGAAAATGAATACATGACACATTAATTATGGATATCATATTCTTCTACTTTCTTTCAGGTCCTCCTCAACATCAAATGAATCCATTCGGAAATCCAACACACCAAGGTTATTATCCCATGCACCCTGTATACCCGTCCCCGCACGGATCAGTGTATTCCGCTCATACTCAAAACTCAGCATTTACTCGTGACTCTGGATATAATCATAACCAGTTCGGCTACTCAAGTAGCGTATACTCTAACTCTCAGGCACCTTCGTATCACCGTTCACACACGCCGACCAGCAGTAAATCGGGGAAATCACATCATTCAAACAATAGCGTAACATACGCTCATAACACAGACAAAGTAATGCTGCCAGTGAATTTATAGTGATATAGTTACAGGCATTTTTTGCGATGAAATGTTTTTGATTAAAACGGAAAGGGGTGTTCGATTTATAAAAATGTGGTGAAAAGACGGCATAATGCTGTAGTGCCAGTCCCGGTAGTGAAATCTCAAAGGTATAACAGATGGCTTTAGAAATGTGTAGTGGAAATCAGCTCTCCTAAGGACATGAAAGGTCTGCATTATTTCTCGATGAACGAAGGATGAGAAATGGCCAGTATGAAGCAGTGATGGCAGATGGGCCGTCGGGAAAGGAGGTCAAATTAAGGAATCAAAGTATGCAATGCAGCTAAAAACAAAACCATCTGATAGCAAGTTGAATATATCAGTCATCCAGAAATACAGATGACATGATGATGTTTGACTTGCATCCCATTAAAATTGTGTACTGAAATTTGAAAAAGTTTTTAATTCTAGAGTCAATACATGTAGTTTTTACAAAACAAGATGTAATTTCATATTTTATTAGACAAAAAGCATTACATACATTATTTTTATGATACTCAGAAAGATAAAAGTGTATTTATTAAGTGAATCTAGTGCTAAAACATTTAGGTAATATGGTATTTATTGCGGGCTCTAATGGAAATAATTTTTATGAAAATATATGGTGCTTTTTCTTAGATCGGTAAATATTTTCATACATTAAGAAAAAAATTGTTTTCACAAAGGGAAAAGTAACATTCATGTTTTTGAATATGTACATATTAAATGTAACATGAATTGTTAACAAACTTTTTTTCATTCATATCCTCATAAATTGTGAATATATTCTTTGAAAATAGCACTCTCTTTGCTAAAAACTAGAAAATTTCATGACCTAAACCATAAAAGTTATACCAATATATGTTTAAGGGTAAACTGAAATGCTTTGTTTCATATTGAATTGTACAGATATGTTCTCAAAGGTTGTACAAAAGTTAATTACCATTTTGTAATTTTCATATCAATTGTATATAATTCTTTGAATTGATTTTGTAAAATACCAAACATTTACAAGATTCCCCCTTGTATTTAGCTAACATGAAAACAATCATTATCTGCATTACACAGAACATGTACTTAGATGAGAGGTATCTAGGGGATACTGTAAAAATAGTCATTTTTGTGAGCCCAAAATTTCGAAACATCAACTTTTCAGACAAAATTCGAAAGGTTAAATATCTGCAAATTTCTACTTTTAGTTCTGTTAAATTTATATGATTTTTAGGTAAAATAAATTTTTGAGAAAATGTTCAATTCGCAAAATTAGTAAAATTTAATCACATACAAATCTGTGATGTTACAGTATTTATTAATCTTGATAATATAAAAAAAGGTAATATTTATTCATTTATCTGATTGGTTTTCCTAACTTCAGTCTAGAACCCATACCTAATACAAATTTTCTCTTTAAAAGTGGATGGTGAAGGTAAGTGTCTGATTATTTTACCATACAATAGCCAGAATAAACTGTTGAAAATTCCCAATTTATTCTTGAAAATATCCCAAATATACGGTCATTTTGTCCTACACAGGCAACATGTATTATGTCCTGCTGGGTTTTTAATGATTTTATTATCAGATTCATTTTATAACATCTTTTACCAACAAAATGATATTGCAGTATTTTAATGACATTTTAAAACTTTGTTTAAGCTAAATCTTGACATTGGGGTTTGTGGTTTGTTTTATTTGAATCTTGAATTGTTTTATTGTTGTATATACAACAGAAGAGCCAGTGCTGATTGTTCAAATTTTTTTTAACAATAATGTTATTTTTAGCTACCGTTGTTTCTTGTTGAGTTTACCACAGTTGTTTTCTTAATTACATGATTGTTTTTAAAATAAGGCATATTATATAGAAGTATTAATATTGGATTTTATTCATAATTTCAAGATTGTGAAGTGTCAGGTTTAATGGGACCATTCTTTGAAAGATGGTCCCTTTTTATGTGACAATTAGGATAAAAATGTATAAAAACAAAAATCCAGGAGAAATATTGTTGGATTTTAATCTTGCCATTAAATGTTGCCATGTAGTGTTTTTATTAGTGACTCATTGTACATGTATATACTGTACTTGATTAACCTTTACCCGACTTTATCCAAAAGTGTGATTGGCCTTTGTCACCAGTATACAACCAGGCTAGCCTGCACAGTCTGACCAGGCTCCATAATGTTGGTAGCACAATTTTTGTATTTTGATATTGAAATTTCCTAAAACTTTATTTAAGTACTTTGGTTAGCTTTTTTTAAGAAGATAAAAATATTGTAACCAAGCTGTATCCTTAAATAAGTAAATGCAAAGTGTAATAGTTTCATAAGGAAAATGATGATGCCTTTCTTTTGCAAAACACATTCATAAAAATTGTATCTTTAATTAAAGAAAACATGATTATTTTCTGTTATATCACTCAGTTAATTGGCAATAAAATGCTGTTATCTGACAATGTATGATATTGTAGAAAATTGTGGCAGTAAAGTCTCCGCATTTACAAATAATTGGTGTTTTCAAATTAGAAAATGTTTATGATGATAGATTGTCTCATTAGATAGTACAGTAATTTTCATGTAAGATTTTCATAAGATTTTACTGAGTCATCATTGTGAATGATAGAGTAATATTTATAACTTGAGGGTAAAAAAATTGAGACTGAGGACAAGTCAAAAAATTTAAGAATCTGATTGGTTAATCCTGAACAAAAATTTGAAATGACCAGTGGTAGGGTTTGTTTAACAGACTGGTCTCCTACATGTAAAAATAGCTGTTATATGAAGTAATAAATGTAGTTCAGTTTGGAAATGTACAGAGATCTAATCATAAATACATTTTCTAGAATGGTCCCAAAAGTAAATTATTTGTTAAAGCTTAATAAAGTTGTATTTCTTGTCTCAAAACCTACTGAATTTCTAAAATGGACTTGTCCAACTTTCATTTTGAAATAGTCTATTATTGATTTTAGGGATATTAGGATGAAACATCCATGTTACAGTCTGAGCAGACAACACAGAAAGTGAAGGCTGGCCTGGCTCTATACTACAAGTGTCAATGGCTTTGTAGTTTTGGTTTAAGCATTGAAATGGTCTATAAAACTGGCAGTTTTAGCATTTTAAAGAATGGTCATTGTATATTGATTTCCATTTTAATTATTATTATCATTATTATTATTATCATTGTTGTTGTTTGTTTTGTTCTGTTGTTTTTTTCCAGGGTAATTTGATTTATGTTTTGTTTATATTACCAAGAACATAATTTTGTGTTAATTTATGTACTTATACTCATTGCCCATATAAGTAGATAACCTACAGGTATAAATTGTATAATTATGCTGAAATGATGACAAAAAAAGATATCAATTAATGGCATCATGTATTAACTACTTTAAAATTGTAAATTTTAACACTATTACTGGTGAAATACACTATAAAATTTTCAAAAACCGAAGAATTTAGATTCTTTGAACTTTAGTTAAATCTGTGGTTATTTTGCACTGTGGTCTTTGATTATGTCAAAAAAATTGGATTGGCTGTTTTCTTCAAATTTCAATTTGAAATTGACCAATCATGATGTAGTTTACAATCTGAGACAAGATGTCTCAGTTTTGAAAAGCAGAAATCCTGGTTTAATGCAGCTTCTCTATTGATATGTAGGAGAATTTTATACAACAGTCCCTGTAGGTAGATTAGATTGATTTATTTGCCATTTTGATCTACAAATCGTAGAAAAAAATGCATTTTAATGTAAATTTTAATTTCAACAATTTAGAATTTAAAGCTGTTTGATTCTAGGAATGATTTATATTTCACCTTTTAAAGTGTTCCAAGAATTTCTCCAGAGGGCAATCACAATAAATATTTAGATATTTCTAGACAGTATAAATCCAAGAAGCATGACTTGAATTATATCTTAAATCTACGTAATGCACACATTTTTAGCTATTTCAGGATATTTTTGATGTACGCATAGCTTTTGTATTTATGTGATTGCGGAAATGGTTTTAGTTTTAATAGATTGGGTTAAAGAAACCAACAAAGGGGGTGATTAATGTGTTTTCTTCTATTTGAAATGAAAATGCTTATATATATTTCTTATCATGGTAAGCCACAGGTGCAAAATATAGATAATAGCTCTTAAATTATGATGGGAAAAAAAACCTTTTGAAATATATCTACATGACTTTTAAGCATTGAAATTTTGATTTAAAACACATATAACATCATATATCTTTGTTTTGGTAAGGAATATTCTCTTTTCATTGTGGCAGTAATCCTTTACATGAAAATGAGTTTAACACTAATTGACACTTTTTTTTATACCTGTATAGATCTAAATCATTTTCAAACTATCACAACTATTAATGTTTTGTTAACAATGGACAAACCACTTCTTTAAATAGGAGATGTATTCTAAATGCATTATGATAATTTTAAATATCACCATTGAAAAATAAATATACCTTATACCCCTTGTATTTATAAAACACAGGTCGATGTGAATATTTTGATTTAGTTCAAACAATGTTTCATCCTCTATATGTGTTTATACATCAATTAGAATAATACAAACAAATTTTCTAGCAAAAAAAATCATTGCTTAAAAATACAATGTGAGAACAATTGTTTTGAAGGAACAATGTTCCTTTTATTGATTAAGTTTTTCAACAACAAATGTTTGCAATTCTATTTGATTAATTTCTATGTTGAATTATATCAAGTTGTTGCATGATCAACTACATTATTTAAATAATGTATAATGTTTTCTTCTATAAAGTGACATGTATAAACTCTTTTGACTGAAAGGTTGCTATGCTTTTCAGCTCTCTGTTATTTGTTTTAATTTTTGTGTTTTTTTACCAGTATTCTTTATTTCTGACAATCAATTACTCATTCTAGATTATAGATCTGTTTTTATGTTTTCCCCTTTCAATATTGTCTTTTTACTGTTACATTACATCACCTTAATGCAGTAACAGGTTAACTCCTATTAAATATATAAGGAGTTAACCCGTTTCTGCACCAAGATGGCAACTGTTTTATCTTGAATTTGTTTCAATACTGTTTTTACAATGCAAGAATGGAAAATTAATTCAGGATGTTTTCTTCTTTACTATCTGTAGAAATAATTGATACTGTGTCTAAAATATGAAACCATATATTCTATATTATCCAGCATGAAATGAGAACAAAACATATATAGTAGGTTTATAAATGTAAAAATATTCATGTTACAGCTCTTATTTGAAAATCTAAAAAATATTTTTGGTGCAGTCTTGACGTTTTGAGCAATGAATTTTGCTGCCAAAATAATTTCATTTGCAGCTTTAAAAAGTGTTATTTACATTTATGAAATCATATATTAATTGTCACAAGAGTCATGCTTTTATGTCCTAAAACTGTCACACAGAAATCACAAAATATTTGTTACATTTCATTTAATTTTTTTTAATCAGGTTAAAAAACATATTTATTTTTTTAAATCCAAGGAGCTTCACTTAGAAACATAAAATTTGAATTTCTTTACTTACATTAACTGGGGCACTTTAGGAAGAAAGATATGCAAAAGATATGAAGATGAGTTCTTGGAATTAAACTGAAAATTGTAAAAAAAATCTGATTCTTTACCAAGGGTTTATTCCCTTTTTATTTTTTGGTCATTTTTTCACATGTAAAATAGTTATTAGCTGAGCAAATGATCTGAAATTTTGCACACAAATAATTGGTCTAGACCTTAACCAAGTGGTATATAAATGTAGATATTAAAAAAATATTCTATATGTGAAACCTCAGTGGAGTCTCTTTATTAAGTTGTATTATAATGATAAATATCTGTGTAATATTTTAAAGTTGAATACAAAATAATGTTTCATAATAAATGTAGCTTCTTGATGCAGACTTTTCATAAGTATTATCATAGTTATATTATATTGATAGCTTTTAAACCAAGTTGATGGTTGAAGTACTTGCATATTTATAGTTTATATAGACAAAATGTTCCACTTTACAATGCAAAATATTTCAGTCAAAATGTTTCAAACTTTTGTTGATGATTTTCATAGTACCAAAAATGCATTGAACAAAGACATGACTACCTCAGTCCATATATTAACCACTTCATATAGGAATTTCTATTTGATTTTATCATATTTATTTTTGATAAATGAAGCCCTGAATGTGTTTTATTTAAATTGTTATATTCTATTATAATAGTTGATCTTTATAGCTGAAAAATCAAAATAATATTGTGCAATATTTTCTACAAATATGCACAGCCCAAGTCTTCAATGTTATCTAATTTAAATAATTTTGTCTGTGGAGAATTTAAATAAATGAGTGCACTCAAAACATGTATATCTATATCTTGCGTTAATTAAGGGTTACATACTCTAATGAACATGTTTGCAAGTGTTGGTATTTTCTTGGGAAAAAAATCCTCTCATGTGACAAAAATGTACAGAAAATGTACAAACATTTTCTGAAGAGAAGAGCATGGCTTCAGGATAATTATGATTTTACGGGAAATTAGTCAATGTTAAATAGTATTTGTAATTCTTGTTAAAACATGTTGCATTTTTGAACAAAGATACATGTTTGTTGAATTTATAATCTTCAAAAAGTATTTTTAAAAAAACGTTGTTTTTTTTACATTCTCTTGTAACACAATTGATTTTGTCATATTTAAACAACAATTCACTACAGAAATCAAAACCTTTCATATAATGTTGATTTATTATTCTGTTAAATTGTAGCCCCTTTGCTTTTTAGATGGTGTTTCACTATGGATGGCATACTGATACCCCAAAACAATTGTAATTATTCTTCATGTTTTTATATTTATCAGTGCTGCATATTTGCTATATGTTTATATTAAAGCATTAAGTCACTTTTCAGAGTTTTTTTTCCTGACTCTTAATAACCATTTTGTGTTATCTAGAATCTGAACAGCATTTTAATAATAGGACAAAGATCTAGCTTTTTTTTACTCCTAAATTTGGAGTATGTAATCACCAGTGTGTCCTTTCTTCTGCCACACAAATATAGCTCCTTAATGTAGTGATTGATACCAGAAATATTTGGTGTGCTATAACCTTTCATTGACCTTCACCCTTATGTTGGGTTTTAGTATATTTGGGTCAAGGTCAAGGCTAAACATAGATTTATATATTTTATTTTTGCATAATCAAGCCATGATCTTAGCTCTGTCAAAGTGAAATCTTGAAGTGTTACAGATATTCTTGTTTGGTATTGTTGATTATTTTACATGTACATGTTTATCTAATGCTCTAATTTTGATTATTCTCAATTCATGTGGTTGTAAATTGTCACATGTTTTAGTCATGTTGATTTGTATAACATCATGTTGATTTGTATAACATCATGTTATAGGCATGTTGATTTGTATAACATTATGTTATAGTCATGTTGATTTGTATAACATCATGTTATGATACATATTGTCACCTGTATTGTACCATTTGTTTATTTTTGTCTTCGGAATTGATCTTTGAAGGGTAATAAACTTTAAAACTAGACTTTCTGTTTTTGTTGTTTTCTTTTGTTGGTTGAAATTTAGTAAGGATCATTATTTAATAAAGATTATATAAAACTAGTTGCTGATAGTCACAGCTTTATTTTTCCACTTGAGCAGTGACATGTCTACAAGAGATATGCTTGTCGTCAGGTAAAATTTTCCCATTTTCCTAGAATCCCCCATGGCTTTGTGGTTAAAATAGCTGACATCTAATCACTTTCCTTTTTCTGTGGGTTCAAATACCCCCCTTCCCTCAGGCACTTTAGATTCCTTCATTTGAAGAGCAAGCATTGTCAAAGATACATTCATTCAATGTAGAATGAGTAATACAATGAATAGTGTTCAGTGAGCAATGTCAAAAATACAATATGTAGTGTTTAGTGAGCAATGTCAAAGATAAAATGAATAGTGTTCAGTTAGCAATGTCAAAGACACTATGAGTATTTCCTAGTGAGTAATGTCAAAGACATGAGTAGCGTTCAGAAAACAATTTCAAATATACAATGAGTAGTGTTCAGTGAACAATATCAAAGACACAATGATTTTTCAGTGAGCAATTTGAAATGATGAGTGTTCAGTTAGTAGTGTCCAAGCTGTAATGAACGATGTTCAGTGGGTGATGTCTTACATGGAAAGAGAAATGTTCAGTAAAAAAATTTCCAGATGCAAGATGAATAATTTCCAGTGAGTTAGGCCCATCGATTCAATGAGTAGTGTCAGTACAGTGAGCAATGTCCTAGGTACAATTAAAGTATATTGTTCAGTGGACTTCATAGATTATGTAAGTATTGTCCAGTGAGCAATGTCTTAGATAATAAGTAATTTGCAGTGACCAATGTCCAAGATTCAGTAAGAAATTCACAGTGTATTTAAACAGTTCATGCAGTATGGAGAAAGTTCTTTTTAGTTTGCTTTGAGTAAACCTAATTAATTTGGCGACAACAGTTTGACCCATTTAACAGACTGTTTTTTTTTATAAGATGTCAAATCTTTAAAAAAAAACCGTTTGAAAATGACATTGCCAATCCAAAATTATCTTGATGACTCTTTGACACAATTAGTTGGACTAGCTTTGAGTAGTTTCTCAGTGAGCAATTTTTCATTTTATGACTTCCATTTTTTGTTATTTCATAATTTAATTTCCATTGAGGCCACTTAAACTGAACAGTAAGTGATCTCTCGTTAAGAGATTTTTTGGAACAAATTGTTAGGTAGTAGGAATATTATGATTTATTACATGCTTTTCGGTGGTTTATAGAAATATATCAGTGATATAAAACTGGTAATTTCACTGTTTGAAACAGTGAAATTACCACTTTGATAATTTCACTGTTTTGAATTTAAGCCCCTCACGTTGTTTCAGTGAAATACCAGCGTGCACAGTACTGGGTACCAACTTAATGCCGTGACGTCGTAAATGACGTCACGTTGTATTATTATTTGGCGCGCTTTTCATTCAGTATTAGGTTTAATGTCTTTTTAAAACGTTTCTTTGCATGTAATAAAAAGAAAATTTGTTTAGTTTAGTGTAAGATCGAAATATATTTCACCTTGTGAACACCAAAAGTTCATATTTCACTCGTGGCTGCGCCACTCGTGAAATATACCTTTTGGTGCTCACTCGGTGAAATATATTCCGATCTTACACTGAACTAAACAAATATCCTCTATAAGTTATCGTTTTTAACAATAAAACATATCAAAATAGACAGAGGGAAATAAATTAGCGGTGTTTAACCCAAATTATCTCCCCCGAAAATACTCTTTAGTTGTCATGACAATTTCAATCAATATGGCCGACTGAAGCAAAATTTCTATTTCCTGTTTGATAATTTCCGCTGTAAACAAAATGTAAAGGAAAAATAGAAGGCAATATATGTGTTAAAAGTCCTGACCAATGTTTCAGAAAAGAGTTTTACTTGGAGACTCATTCCACCAATTTTAAAATCAAATTTACGAAAGAGAAAAAAACGATAGGCAAGTCTCGTTAGAATTTATAATCCTATTGATAAACAATGATAATACACTCGCACAACATTGATTAATTATTTGTGAGCATAAATACGTAACAATTATTTGATTATACTGGATGATGTTAACGGACATCATATCACGATTAACAAGATTGAATAGTCGCACATGGAGAAAAATGTGACTGTCATACATTGATGCCACAAAAGTCATTTTTCATTATTTCATTTCCATATCTTAACCAGGCTGGTCACATTGCCTGATCGGGTTTACAACATGAATACATATATTTATTGAATAGCAAAGAAGATATTTCACACTTGCTTTATTCATGAAAGTTGATACTCAAAGGTATCTAGACGTTTCACAGAATCCGGGTCAGCTCGGCCCTAAAACGTACTCGGCCCCCGAGTCAGCTCGGCCCTATTCCAACTCGGCACGGGTCAACTCGGCCCACTTTTCAATAATCAATATTTAGGTTTGTGTTAACACTATTTATTGTAATTATTGTAATTATTTATAATACACAGATTGACAGTTTTGAACTAGCAGCAGACAAGCTTTTCTTATCAGTAGAATTGCGAGTAAAGATAAACGATTGCGTATCTCACTGTATTTCTACATATTTAACTTCTGTTCTGTTCTTTATTACTTTAACTAGATAATGCACAGGCAAGGTCTTTCTATTTGATAGAAGAAAAAAAACGTATGACACGTGCAAATGAATTTCGGCAGCAATCAATGCGCTTATACGGAAGATTTAATTAGAAGCTTATGATATTAAGTAAACACGTTTTTGTTTCATATTTTTTTAAATATTACTTTACAAACACATTTTATTAGAATCTAGATCTATATTAATTTTATCGAATCTGCAAGACAGATAAATAACATTTTTTCTAAATATACTTTATTTCAGAAGAAGTACAATGTATAATTATATAATAATAAGATATTTCTTATTATTCATTTACCTTAACAACATGCAAAGCAAAGTTAATACGTTATATATATTTTTGTAAAGTGGGCCGAGTTGACCCGTGCCGAGTTGGTATAGGGCCGAGTTGACTCTTTTCCCGTTTCACCTCCTGGAAGTTTTGGCCCTGGACGTTTCACCCTCAAAATCCTGGTCTCTTCGGCACCTTCTTTAAATTTGATAAAGATGTAAAATAAATACAATTATGAGTTATAATAGTATATATAATATTATTTATTCTTATAAAATTATGTTTCAATGAAATGTTTAAAAAATATGGACTTCTTTAATTTATAATTGTTGAAGAGAACATTTAATTAATTCCAGATAAACTCTAGAACATGTAGTTACCTTGTACAGTTATCACAGTGCATATGCAATGAAGTGCCTCTATGCATGCTATTTTATACATCAAAGCAAAATCATTTATTTATAGCTGGATTATATAGCACAAAATTCTGTGGAATAAACAAGTATTCATCTTATCATCTGCTTATCTCCATACAGGTAGTGTTACATGGCAAGCTCTTACATGGGCCTCATATGGCAGTATGTTGCTAAAATTATTAATAACAAGTTCATCTATTGACAGGAAGCAAAATTGACCGAAGTGAATATTTTCTTTACTTACAGGCTAGCTAACAGTTTAAATATTGCTCGGTTCAGGCATCTGCATGATCGCATACAATTCAGATCAAAGGATGAAATAAATATTCATATCTATGTTTCTTCTTTATCGATAAGTTATTTTTGTATATTATATAGAATGATGTCATCAGACTGGGGTAAGAGAGCCACTAGTAGGATTGATCGCTCACAGTTTGAGAACGATGAACTTTTACAGCAGCTTGGTACACAATTTGATGTCAATTTTACCGATTATGACAAATGGACAAGGAAAACAAAAACAAGGCCAACTGTAAGAGAAGGTACTTCAAATTATTGTTTTTCACTGACATATTCAAAATTAATATTTTGTTTATCTAGCGCTTAGTGTTGTTCAATGTTTTCAGAGCAACACCCTTTTGGAGATCAATACAGATTTTGGTTGTGTTACTCCAGAGAGGTTAAATTTATTGTGAAGTATTTGGAAAGAATTGATATTGTTGAATAGAGGTTATTGCTATACAGAGGGACCATCTACAGAGATCTTTGACTATCTAATTTATTGAGCATTAGTGCTGTAATGAGTTAACTCCTTTCAAAATTTAATAGGAGTTTACCCATTACAGCGCTAAGGTGTCAAATGATAAGGTTTTGAAAAAAAGCCTGATATAGTGTACAGTACATGTATTTATATAGGCAGGAATTAGAATATTATCAAAATAGCTGGAAGTGTCTTCTATGCTATTTTTTTCCCATAGTTTTTACATGTAAGGAAATGTAACTTGATTTATGTCAATTATTACCTCAATAATACTACTTGCAGCATTTATTTGCAACATTTATCGTCAGATAATTTTACTATGTTTTATTGAATGATAAGGTTACTGAATAGTTGTTGTTTATAAATAGTAAAATAATTTAGCTGAATATGTGTTGTTTGTAGCACAAAAAGAGCAAGCAAAGCGGGCAGCCTCGGCAGAATCATGTCGTCATGGTCAGATGTCATACAGGGAGAAAAAAGAACATGCCAGGCTACAAGAAGAAGATAAAGAACGGACAGAAAGATTGAAAATTTTAGAAGTATTATTTTAATTTTTTATTATTAGTTTTGAACTTTTATATTTTAGCTATCGATTGTGAATGTAAAGCTTGTAAATTTGAACCACACTCCATAGTCAACTTCTTGGAACCAAGCAGTGTTTTATTAGGAAACATGGTCATGACTACAGTGAGGTTCAAACCCATGATCCCTGGGTTGAGAGGCAGACACCTTAACCACAAGGCCATCCCACCATTTAGACCTTTGCTATTGATATTGGCAAATTATTGCATTTAAAGATTTTAGATTGTATTGAAAGATTTTTTTCTTGTATTTGGAGGATTTTTTTTCAATGTGCATACAAAGATGGCATATTGCACTGAATAATGTTCATAATTATTATGATATTGTTATTGCTCATTGGCACCTGAACTGTCATTTACACTTATTAGAAAAGACTTCTAAAAGGTATATTTGTTGTTGAATATTCAGATCTTAAGAATGTTAAATTTCTTACCTATATATTTTAACCTTGTTTTTTTTTCAGTTAAGAATCAAGACAAGGAAACAAACTTTAGATGAATATGAAAAAAGATATGCTGAACTGTATCCTTTGGGAAAAAACATTGTCTTTAAAGTTAAAAAGTGAAGTATCATACAAACATTTACTTTTAAGAAATCTTTGCTTTTGATCATATTCTCATTTGATCTCTTCAAGGTAGGTATATTGCCCATACATAAAATAGCACAATATTTCAGCTGAAAGTACAAGGACTAGACCCTGCTCTCTTCTATGCTCCTTAAATTGAGAAACACAGGAACTTACTGGATTCAGATTAGAAGTAATCAATATTAATCTTATGATATCAAACTATATTTGATGTCAGATACTGATACACACATAAAACTAAAAGAAAATATTTGTTGAATCTTGAACAGTTTGGTTAGATTCCCTGTGTTAAAATGATATTGCTAAATGTTTACTTGCAAAATATGAGACATAACAACTTACAATAAAAAAAGGTGAACATTTACTCAGTTTTGTCTACTGGTATATAAAAGTAACAAGTTTCTTGTAATGTTGTATTTCTGTCACTATTCACAGAAAAACAAGATTGACTGTATAGAAGAAATATTTTTTACAAATAAAGTTTGGTCAGTACAAACTTACAAAAATGTACGCTTCTTTAAGTTTAAAATCTTAACTGCTAGCAGTATTGAACAGAACATAGTGCTTAGGGATGAAATAGAATCAAAAGAACACAACACACTAGATGATGTCAAAGGACTGTTGCGGAAATATGAAAAATACAGGGTAACTTTTTACTATTTATTTTTTTCTTAATTTAAATATTGAATTTTAACTACCAGTAGTAAAAACTGTAAATATTAATATTGGTCCACTCTTTTTATTTTAAAGTTTAAGCTTCGGGATTGTGCCCATGTTACATTATAAGTTGTTTATTCCATCTTTGAGAGATTTGTTATCCCTCACCTATGTGGATTTCTTAAATCCTGCCAAGTAAGTTTAGATCATTTCATGTGACTAATGAAGCAAGCGTACTATACTCAGGTTCCAGCTTGCAGAAGCATCAGAGTTCCTCCACTAATAAAGCTGGAAAGTCATCATATGACCATTTAAATGTTAGTGTTACATAAAACCGAGCCTGTTGTGAATGAGTGATAACTCGACATTAATTTCTAGTCACTAACGGAAACCAATATAGACAGTTTGCTGCAGAAGTGTTTTCATTTGAAATTTCATTTTGTTTAAAGTATGTGCAATTAATACAAAAATCCTCCTTACCAGAGGTAATAATTTATTAATATTTATGCATGGTGTAAAGTACAAGGCAGGTCCAAGGTTTTTAAAATGTCATTTTTAAGACTTTTAGTTGGAGTCAGAAACTTTTAAAACTGAGGTCCTGTCTAATGTCCTACCATGGATGTTTCAAGTTATGTGCTCATTAATAGTCATATTTAGCTCCATGTAATTATATTCAGTATTATAATGCTATAATTAGTCTTGATTTACATATCACTATATTATTCAGGGTGGTATAGCCACATTAAATACACATTTCAAAAAAGAACATTCACAAGCTTTAGAAGATTTGGCTGCTGCAAAAGTACGACTCAAACGAAAAATGGAAAGTAAGTATTGTTGGTATAATTTTTTGTTATCTAAATTTGTTTTCTTTGTTGTTTTGGCAATTTGCAACATTCATACATTGCACAGTGTACACACATGCACACACAGTATAGTCATTGAACATTGTAGCTTAAATATTATTTTGTGAATGATGAAATTATCATATTATATATCGCTATTTAATATTTTCTCAGTATAATTTTGTTTACAATATATTAATATTTCATAGTATGATTTTATATTTCATTGCCTGTGTCTGTAATAGATATTCAGTAAATTTCTGATATTTTTCACCGTGTCTGAAAGACATATATTATACATGTACTACAACTTTTTTTCTGTGTCTTTTATTAAGCACACCAAAGATGTAATCTTTATTTTTCTGAGTTAAATGTTGAATGACTTTTTTAATTTGTTAATACCATTTGTTTAACAATAGGATAAAATGTAATTCTAGTAATTAAGTATGAGATTTGTACCATCTTTCATGAATTGAAAATTATCCGATAACATAATGGTAGAATATTTACATAACGCCTGGCTTCTGTTGCCAAGTTGAAAGGTCAAGATAGTTCAGCCCTGTTTTGCCCCTCAGTATTGCAGTACTTGCTATTTTAATACATGTAATCATAAAATTCTTTTATAATTATGACAGTTTAGTTTATATAATGTTATACAATCATGCTGATTGTTCTATATGAATGGTGATTGTGCCAGAAATATTTCATAGGTAGAAAATGACATCTTTCTAAATTAGTTAAAGCAGCAACTTTTGACATTATAAATTTTTATAGATTCTAGATCGAGCCACCATGACTGAGTGGTTGAAGTTATTGATTTTAAATTATTTGCCTCTTACTGCCCAGCGAGGGACTTTAGTTTTCTTGTGAGGAAACTATCCAGCTAGTTTATGGATGGTTCTACTTTGGCACCCACATTTTCCTGAAATAATGCATAGAAGGGGCAGCTAAAAATCCATCTTCATCAAAATCAAAACAGTCATGCAAATAGAGTTTTCATATTCATTAAAACAGATTTCCTGATTTTTTTCAGCAGTATTGATATTGTTTTATATGATGTGTAATTATATAATTTATTTCTTTTATGGATAGAATTGAAAGGTAATTTAATAACAGGACACAATTAGTTACAGAAAACAATACACCTCTGTTATATTAATCATTGGTCAGGGATTCTCTTATATTTCAATATTATTACATAATAATACTGCAAATACATGTAGACTGGCTGATAAAGAATTCTTTTTTAGCTGGAAGATATACTGTTTGATTTGATATGTGAAAAATTTCAATTATTATTTCTTTGAAAATCATTAAGAGATGTTTTCATTTTTTTTTCTCAGAAAATCTGTTGAAGAATTTGATACAGGTATCTTTATGATCTGAAATGTTTGATATTGGTAGAATTTGTGTACTTAAATTTATTACAATGAAAAGAATAGCAAAGGGGAATTTTACAAGCAGGAAACAACATATATTTGCAGTATTATGTATAAGTTATGCACGTTATTGATTGGATATACATACATAACACATTTTTTACCCCATGAATTTTTGTATTGGATTTGTCCTGCTATAAATTTAGATCTGTTCATTGTTATTTTAAGGGAACTTGTCAGAATCAGGTAGACTTATAAGACATTATTGTAGTATTCTAAAGGTTCAATAAAGTAAAAGATCATGATGCCAGCAAGTTCTGATGATAGGGTCAAAAAGTGTAATATCATGGGCAAATGGTGCAATTCTTTAAGATTTCTGACAATAATTTACATTTAAAAATACTATTGTATCTACATGAACATAATAATATACATTCATTTACAGTACATTTAGTCTTATTCTGAGTCAACATATGTATATTCAAAAAAAGTCATGTAAGTATTAAGTAAAGAGTCCTTTTAAAGTACAATTTAGTACAAGGCCATTTTAGGTGAAACTCTATTACATGATACGTGTGTTTATATCCCTAAAATTGTAAGGGGTCCCTTCCAAATTGAGAGCAAGACAAGTCTATAACATATTTTTTTAGCAGGGTTAATGTTGATTACAAGCATATGATACTGACATCCCTGGATTTTACAAATGAACTTTTAACATGATTGGGACTAGAGTCTACTTGGTTAAACAAAAATTTATATGTTTTGTATATCCCAATACCTGCATAACTTTCATTATTTTGAATAGATGTTTCACATTATTACATATTTATTTATATCATCTCCTTTATTATTTATCAAAATCATGTATTTTCTTGATGAGGATAACATGCATCTTATTATCTGAAATTCTGAAATAGTTTGTGAAAATTTGTTTGTGAAATTTAGGTACATGTTAAAGGGTTATTTTCAGTTTAACCCTTTACCTTATATATACGCGAAACAATGCACTTTCGACCCCCCCCCCCCTTTTAGGCCTGAAATAGTGAAAAAATGTCCTATTTGGGCCCCAAACACATGTTTTCGTTTGAGAAATGTTGCTAAAAAAGTGAGCACTTTTTCGGCGCCGCCCCCCCCCCCCCCCCATCCAAAAGATACATCAGGGGGTTGCCAGAAGGGGGATGTGCCCCCTTCGGGGGTTTGAAGGGGGGCGGAGTCCCCCTCATCGCCAAGAAAATTTTGGACTTGTGAGAGGCTTAAAATGACCCCAGGTCGATCATAAGGTAACGTGTAACCAACGCTGAAAAGCCTTTGACTCTATCTCAATCCCTTGAGAAGTTGCAGCACTTTGAAATAAATTTTGATGGAAAAAATCGAGGCAAAATAGTGATTTTTGGCAATTTTGAGATGTCCCCTTGTTGCCATGGTAACAGGAAATTTAAGACTGAGCATGTCGTTACAAAGGCAATGGTCCAGTCAACATTTGTGCCAAGTTTGATTAGTATTGAAGCATATTTCATAGTTTCATAGCAGTTTGAACTTGTAAGAGGAGGCTTTTCAGTGAAAATGGCCATTTTTCACAATATGCTCATGGGGGAAAGGGTTTAAGGATCACACCAGAGGCACATTAAATTGATGTGAAGCATTATCATATTTGTTCATAAAGTGGACAATAAGAAAACTACAAATTTTCACAGACTGTTAGAAATATTGAATGAACTTTTTGAAATTCATACAATCTGTAGGAAATATTTATAAAAATATTATTTAAACCAAACCTGAATAACATAATTATATACCAGTATTTATTATATGCCTTTGTGCTGGGCGTTACAAACATATTTAGGTGGTTGTATTTTGTTTTATACATGTATTTACATGTTCTTAGTATTATAATTATGAGTTATAACTTGTGATTGCTTGTGAAACATCTTTAAGTTACTTTAAAATTTAATACTTCTATAGACTGATGGATATTGTTAAAACTAATAAAAGTTTTGATTAAAAGATTACACTAGCTGATACACATTTTCTGTATAAGATGGTGGTCCCTTTATTGCAATCATTATTTTCTAAAATTAAAGGGCAACAGACATACTGGGGTCCATTCATTCCCGGGAAATAAGTCATATTTTACTTTCATCTGTTTTTCCACTGTTGGATCAATTTAATAGTAATGTAATGGCTCCAAGTTGGCTTGTGGCAATTAACTGGGCTTTCTGCAGCCAAGCAAGACAGCACGGCCTTTACCAGGAGTTTGAAATTTGCAAAGTCAAAGTCCCCTCTATTCTTCGGAATGGTGGGGTTGTGATTCCAATTTTTATTTTTTGGAAAGTAATAATGTAGATAAGAAGAAACTAATGATTGTAATTTTTGGCCACCGTCTCATTGTTCTTTATTTACATTTTATTCACTTATATTAATATTGTTATTGTAGTCTAAACAGAATCTTAATTTTCTCATAACTTTAAACTATCTGTAAACAGAAAGTATATAATTATTTTAACCCTTTGGATGTGTTTTTGTAGATAATTGCAGGCCTATATGCCACCTATAGAGTCAGGCCAGCTAAGATTAAATGGCCAACTGTAAATGGTCTGGACCACAGACACTAGGAGGTCAGACCCAGATCCTATGCCCTTGTCAAGTATTATTAGTGACTTTTAACATTATAACATAAGTGGGACATCTGTCTTAATTTTGAAATTTGTTTTATTCAGTTGCCATGAGAATTATGGGATTTTTTAAAAATTTACACAGAAATTGAATTCAAACACCTTCTATGGTTGAAACATATATGCCAAAGGTCATGTTACAAATATAAAAATTACTGAAAGTTGATAAGGGCTGAGCAAGGTGGGATCAGGTGTGACCACCAAGTGTGTGTGGTTTGGACAGACTGTAAGGCTGGTTTGGCTCTATATAGATGGATTATTGGCAAGTGATTGTCAGTGCAAACATTCAGAGGGTTGAAGTGCTTTTCTTTCCCTCCAGTAATAGCAAATGGAGGTTAAAATGCAGCATTCGTATTGTACAAAATGGAGGTTTCACTGAATCATTAATTTTGTGTTTCTCAAATTGAGGTTAAATGCAGCATTTGTTGGAGTACTGGTACTCAAATGGAGGTTTAAATGCAGCATTTTTGGTGTTTAGATACATTTTTAGTCATTTTCGTTTAATTTGATAAAATCCAACTTTTATAATTGACATCAAATGATTTTTATAGAATTTCATGCAAATTTATTTTATATATTTATTTGATATATTGGCCAATTATAGTGTCCTCCCCTTTTGCATTTTGAGGTAATAGCATGACAAATATAGGGCGCAAATATGAAGACTTTGAACTACTGACACAATAATTTTAAAGAAAAAGGTCTTTTGTCTTCTTGTCAGCACTCTCAAAAGTCAACGTTGGAGACATAATAACTTTAGCCCTTGACTTTTGAGGGGCGAAGACACAAAATGGCAGAAATCAGCCAACATATTAAACCTAACCAGAGAAACAAAACACTACATTTTTGTTTGAAGTAGATATATTTAAGTGGAATCACTGATATAGACACAATTTTATCAATACGTTCACATTTCTTCAATTCAAATTACATCACTAACCCTAATGATAATAAAACTGTTTTGTTGTTTTCGCTTTTATTCTCTTTTGGGGCTTTTTTGTTGTTGTCTAAACTAACTCCCAAATTAAATAAGAACTTTTTTTTTCTCTTTTTCTCTTTTTTTTCTTCTTTAAACTAACTCCCAAGATATTCAATAACAGCTGAAATTGTAAAACATGTTTTATTGTTAAGGAAATCTAGTTACGGCAGCATTTCCATTAAGTTAAATGACAAAGTCTGATTGAAATTTCAGGAAATAAGAAAATTTACTGTGCAGGTTTTAGATTATAATTAAGTTTTAGACATAGATTCAGGTCAAGATGATCATTATCAGTGGTTTTAATGGTTTTACGGTGAATGATATTTTTGCTGTTTAGTATAATAGCTTAACAAGAAATTTGATGTTCAAAGTACAAGTGTTCTTAAATTCTTGAATTTCAGACAAATATGCGGTGAGATGAGGAAATAAAATTTTAATTTTCAATTACATTTTAAAAAATACTTTGTTATCAAGATAGTGTCATTCTATAAATTGTATGTATTGTTATGTTTTGTTTTTATGAGTAATATGTGTAAGTAAAACTTTCTTTTAGAATTGTAAGAACTGGGCCAGTGTCCAGCAGGTTGCCTTTAGGGAGAAAACAAAATTTGAAATAACATGTACATGTACTTTTAATTCAATATAACATTGAATTTTCAGTGTAAAAGCATTGATAGTTGAACAAACATATGAGCGGTGTCATGACAAAACCAACATAGTTGGTTTGAGACCAGCATGGATCCAGACCAGCCTGCGCATCCGCGCAGTCTGATCAGGATCCATGCTGTTTCGCTTACAAACCCTATTACAAGTAGAGAAACTGATAGCGAACAGCATGGATCCTGATTAGATTCCACGGATGCGCAGGCTGGTCTGGATCCATGCTGGTCGCAAACCCATTATGTTGGTTTTGTCATGACATTGCTCATATGAATTTTATATTCAAGGAGTATAGTTTTGTGAAATTGTTAGATATTTGTTAGATCTACCGTGTTTTACTTATCTTTGAAATTTAATTTCATTAAACATTGCATCTATATTGAATGTTGTGCTTGGGAAAAAGATATCAATTTTGAGTGTGTTGTCTTTTGTAAAATAATGCACAATTTGATTTCAATATATAACCCCAAAGGCTCATAGAATTCAGTGATTAATTTACAAAGCATTTCAATAATATTAAATCATGCATTATTGTACTATGTCACAGTTCAAAATTAATAACTATTCCTAATAAAATGAGAATTGATAAAAATATGTTGAATTACATTGAACAGAGAGATTATTTTCATGACATTATTTGATTTAATGATATCATATCTGATTTCATATCACATGTAAGCATATCATTTTTAGGCTGTGCATATATCATGTAATAATGCACATGACTGCTCTGTATGTTTGATAGGGGAGTAGTTTGAAATGTTTTAGAAATTTGCTTGAAGCATGGTTGATAGGGAAAAAAGAGTAAATTTGAAACTAATTTTTGTCTCTGTAATATTTTCAGTGGTGGAGAGGGAAGTGGCTGAGGTGGATGCAAGATTAAAAGAAAGACAAGATGAGCTCCATGTTTTATTAAACTACAAGGTACATTTAACCCCGAACATACTGAATTAGTGTAATGGAACTTGCCCTGCTTAGAATTTAGAACAGGCCATTGATAGTTAGATGGATTTCAATATGAAAATACGAAAATTTACCAAACAAAAGTATAGAGCCTTGTCAGACTGCACAGGTAATGCATGCTCAGGCTGGCCTGACTATAATGATGACAAAGTCTCATCACTTTCTGTACCATTGACACTGTTAGGGTTATTTTAAGCATTGATAATGCAGATTACATTACATGTATATTAAAGTGTTTTATAGACTAATATTTTGTAGTATATATTGAAGGTATTTAATGTGTACCAAACCTTAAAGGAAGGATCTGAAAGTGAATATGAAAATTAAATATCATGTTTTAGCTGGAATACAGTAAGAGCTATCCTACTCACCTTGGTATTATTTCGATAACGCTTTGCATACAATTTCATTAACCACTGAAGATATTCTTTTGAAACTAAAACATTTATTTGGGATCTTAGTTTTAGGTCTCTACTCAAGACTCATAACTCTAACATTTACTTTGTCTGAATATGTGTACTCTGTGTCTCTGTGAACTTTTAAAATTTCTGGTTAAGGTTTTGCATGCAAGCTCTTCACAACCACATCATGTTTTCTTGGTCTTTATGAAAGATTACTTTACAAGGCCCATAACTCTAGCATTCACTTTTATTGATTTTATTATCTCCCTTTGAGAATATTTGCATTTTCCAGGCTCAAACAGTGAGGAGCATTATAAGTCATGTGCTCCCTGTACTGATTATATGTATTAGGTGATATCTGATGTCACTGTTCTTTATAAATTTCAGGATAAAGAATACCCTGTTAAAGCCATGAAAATTTCCAACCTACAGAAAGAAATCCAAAGTTTAAAAATTTCAAATGAGGTAAGCATGTTATTTAAATTCAAAGTATGAGGTGAATATTTTATTTTTCCTGTTCTAGCTATAATAATATTTTTCACCTATCATTATATATTTTCTTGTAATTTCATGTTAATAGATTTAGTTTTCAGTTATCAAATACATATATGTGTATTTTGTGATACTGTGACTGTTTTATTTTCATGGTATAAATTTATTTTCGAGTTGTATTTATTTTCTTTAAAAGATTATTTTCATTATCATACTGTTTCCTTTTTATAATCATATCATTTTTAGCTCCACTTTTCAATAAAAATAAGTAGAGCTATCCTAGTTACCCGAGCGTCTGTGTCGACCTAACCACTTATGTTAAAGTTTTTGTTACACCTCAAATATTTTCAAAGTCCATTGACATATGGCTTTGAAACTTTGCACACTTGTTCACCATCATGACCCCAACCTTTAGACAGGAGGAGGTAACTCAATCAGACAGAATTATGCCCTTTTTTTACTTAGATATGTTAAAGTTGCAAACCACCTCAGATATTTTCATATTAATCGACATCTGGCTTTGAAACAAGTTGAAATTTTATACACTTCTTTTAGAGCATAATAGAACTTTCTTCAAGGCCAACTGTAACACGGATATAAAGAAAATTTTGGCCCTTTTATTAACTTAGAAAATTTTACATTACCAAGGCTCTTTTACTATCAAGCACTTAGAATAGTCGTGCGTGCTGTCCTACCGAAATTTTGACTCCACACTGAAAGTAATATAAATTTTATATGACTGGTAACAGGTCGGACAAAATGTTTGTACGACCCGAGCAACTGTTGCTATGTGTATCTCTTATCAGTGAATCTATTTTTAGAAAAATCCTTGTCTGTAAATCCCCCCTATTCTAATGTAACACTAACAATAAGGCTAAAATGGTATGAATTTAAGTAGGCAAGCCTTCCAGCTAAATGTCTAGCTTTTGTCTTTAATGAACTTGTCCATCTTTCAATACCATTCAGGATTTTAATTTATCTTAAGGTTAACCTTATGTTGTCTTGAATTTTATACTTTAAACATAGTACATATTACACTTTGATGTAACCAAATCTTAGATTAAAAGTCAGACTATAATGGTCATTTTTCATGCCATTCTTAAAAAGCATGCATTATTATAAGGTTTTCACTTTATTTATTATTGGTGTAAGAAAAAATCATTAAAAAAAATTTGTGAACAATCTTAAAATAAATGATTTTCATGTATACAATGTAGTTATTAATGTCTTTGTCACATGACTTTGACTACATGTTTTTGTAAAGATTCTTATGATAAATTTCATTTCTATCAAATATCTTCATGAAAATTTTACTTACTTCAACAGGAAGATCAGGAAGAACTGGAACATATAACAAGAACAGAGTTGAGTAAATATGAGCGTGAGAAGCAGACGACACAAAATAATGTCACAAAACAAGTTACAGAATCGGCAATAGAGATGATGCATGAGAGTCTAAAAGAGATGGCGCTACAAAATATGGTCATGAAAAAAGTAAGTCTATTGGTCACTTAAAATCTAAATTTTCTTACAGTCGACTCTCGTTTTCTCGAAGTCATCGGGACCGTCCAAAATATATCAAGATAACGAAATGTCGAGATAAACATATAAGGTTTGAACTTGAAACTTGAAACTTTTTATCTAATTAAACGCCTGTTTCTTTTTAACAATATTCAACGGCGTTGTACAGTACATATAAATAATAAGAATAAAATTGTGAATGCATAAGAATATGTGGATCAACATCAAGTGAAATTAAAGCTTTTACATACAATTCCAATTAACATATTTTTAAAAAATTGCAGAGACCATAAAATGATAAAACTGATTGATATACATGTAGCATGAGATAAGATTATGTACATACATGTAACTTGATTACAAATAGATTAAAAAGAATAAAACATTCATTTACATTGCACATTCATCACACTGTCAGTCATCAGTTATACGTTACTCATGTTTATCTCATTTCAGATTTTAAAATAGTGATTCAAACTTTCTGAAAAAATGTGTTTTAAGATTTCTCTTAAATACATCAATATTCTTAGATTGTTTCAACTCTAATGGCAGCGGATTCCACAATTTTGGACCAATAGTTCCGAAACTTCTGTCACTAAATGTTTTTCTTTTATTGAATGGAATAACGTAGCAGTTCTCAGAGGTTTTAGCTGAACGTAGTCGGGTATTTGGTACTTGTTTGGTTAGGAGTTCAGAAAGGTATTTTGGAGCATGACCGATTGAACAATTGTATACAAAAGTCAAAATTTTATATTCGATTCTAGATTTGATGGGCAGCCAGTGAAGGTCGAACAGTGCTTGCCTTGAACTGTCAAATTTCTTTCGTTGCAGAACTAACTTAGCGCACATGTTTTGAATACGTTGCATTTTTTTCAATTCAAAATCGGATACACCATAAAGAATGACATTGCAATAATCCAAGTGTGACATTACGAGTGCTATAACTAGTATTTCAGCTGCTTCTTTGGTGAAGTATTTTCGGATACGTTTTATTCTAAGATAGTTTAACATTGCAGTACGGCACTTTCGTTTGAACAAGGCAGTAACTGATTTTACAAAGGCATGGGCATAACTTAAGTCAAATAAATAAAAAGTATGATATCTCCATGTCTTGTTTTCTTGAGCCTTATATCCAAAAGTCGATATTTAACAAAGTTAAATTAGCGGATGTTTACCAACGGAACAGTAATGAACACTTTTTTCATTTACATCTAAAGTCACATTGAATTTAATACACTGTTTGAATATTTTATAAATAACGGAAGATTCACTCAATTTGGACATAAGTCAATCAATATGTTAATAACAAAGCTCGACTTGTTACAAACATAGTCATCATTATGACACATGCTATTAAGTGATTATCGTCTGGTTTGTGTTTTTCACACCTCTGTGGGGGAGAGATGAACATTATAAGTCGAGATAAAGAAAGGATAATAGCGGGAAAATTACTGTCAGGGCTTAAATTTTATTTCGAGATACTGAAAATATCGAAATAAAAATATCGAGATAAACAAATATTCCCAATATAGATAAAGAAGGAAGAAAATCGGGACTTTTAAAATGTCATCGAGATAACGAAATATCGAGAAAAGCGATGTCGAGATAACGATAGTTGACTGTATGTTTAAATGTCGACATTGTTTCTGTGTCAAGTGTTTACAATTAAACGAACTCCATTGAGGTCCAAAACCCTTAAAAAACGTAAAGTTGAATTTCTGTCACAGATCAGCACTTAACACAGAAAGGTTATTTTGCTAAAGATAATTAATAAATATTCTCAGAAATAAATTGAAAATCATATTTTTATGTTATTCTTTGTCCGATTTGAGTGCAAAACTTTTCAATTTTCGATCATTTTTCACAAGTGAGCATATGATCACAAGTGATTGGTCTGAACCTACATCAAAGGGAACATTAACGGTAATCTTCAAAAATTATTTCCAGTCATGTTATGTCAAAAAACTTTTTTGGAGTCTGGGATTGAAATAATACTGTTTGAATTCTATTAGAATCTGTGACAGTCAAATACACTGTACTCAAACCATGAATTATAGAGTCAAAATACTATCATAGTTCTAATTTTTAGATCTAGGAAGATTATGTTGTCTAACATACTGTTAATTAAAAGAAACATCAATTAAATTATGGTAGTATTTGAAATTTAATCTGCTCTTTGCATTATAGGAAATAGAACTTCATAAGAAGCAACAAGAAGAATTAATGAGAAGTAATGCAGAATTAGAGAGGTCTGTGAAACGGCTGTTACGAGATCCTAAAACAAACCTCCGCCAACAAATGTTCCCAGAGTTCTTCCTTTATCAACAGAAGTAAGTTATTTTACAGTGAAATGTCTGCCAAGTGGATCTTGTTCAGTAGTGACCTCTTTATAATAACAATAATTGTGCCATAAACTGCTTTCATTTTGAACATTCATGCACTTTTCCTTAGATTATAACCAGATGCATGGACAGCTTGATCTCAATTTATCTTATAAAACAGTAAGAGATTGCTGTCCATGGACTAAAATGGGGTGGCCGTGGCTGAGTGGTTAAGGTCATTGACTTCAAACCACTTGCTCACTGCTGTGGGTTTGAATCTTGGCAGCAACTTTGGATTCTTTTGTAATGAGGAAACTATCCAGCAAGCTTATGGAACGTCGGTGGTTCTACTCAGATGCCCGGTTGTGCCTGAAGTAATGCATGGAAGGGCACCCAAGGTCTTCCTGCACTGATGCTGGAATGTCGCCATATGACCTATACTCTGTCGGTGTGTTGTAAAACCCAATTAAACAAAGATATGGACAAAATAAATTTTAAAAAAGAAATGCAAAATTAAATACAGTCTTCAGGTTTAAGTTACAATAACTGATTATCATTTCCTCTTGCAGATGTACCCCAGACATGGATGTTGTGCTTGATATACCCACACAAAAATGGCTTCCGATCTAGCGCAGCTTTAATCCTCACAAATGTTCACAATGACTAAATAATACTCTTCATAAATGGAGGCACAGTATCTACATTTCTTGGAAGACAAATGTAGCTTACAAAATGGATGAACTTTGTATATTTTTAGACAGATATTAAAAATGAAGGAGTATTTTCTTTATTTTGATACTATACATGTTGTTCTTCTATACATGTATATTGTTGAGAATGATATTCAGTATTGCATTTTATATAATATAAATATGAAAGGATGTTGAAAGTTTCATACTTTTTACTTTCTTGTTATTTAATGTCACAATATGAACTGTTTGTTACTGAATGTTTAAATGCAAAAAATGTTTATTTGATGTACCCAGTATTTCTGTGATAGAAACAAATAAATTTTATATTATGCATTTACTTGCCATTTTATTATCTGATTTTTAAAAAATTGGGTTCATTTAAGCTATGTATTTATATTTATTTATATAAATTTTATATAAGTATCCAGAGGCAAAGCTTGGCCTAAGTTTATATATAGGCAGACTTCTAAGTAAGGCCCCCACGATTACATGTTTAAACGGATTCGTTTCGATTTTCATTCATAAACGTTTACGATATTGTTTACCGTTTAATCGAAATGACCATATTGTTTTACAAAATTTCTTAATCATTGCCTGTATTCATGGACTTTATCAATTCTAGTGGTTTATTCCAAAGTAAACAAAAGGAAAATGGGTGCTTACAACCCTCCACACAGCATTACCGTGCAAAATTGCTCGTCACATAATACATTTTTGGTAAAAAATGGGGATACAATGCAAAAAATGTGTGCTGACTCAATCGTGATGAGCCCTGCACATTCTTTATTTGTACATATATTAAAAAATAGAAAGAAAGACATCATTTGGCGACTCAAATACATGGTGTGTATATAGTACATAGAGGTACCACCGTTTAAACGGTATCGTTTCGGTTCTTAGCAATCGTGTAAACGTTTACAAAAAATTGTAAACGTGGGAGCCTTACTTCTAAGTGGGGTTTGGAGATATGCTCTGGATTGTCAACATGGACTAAAAGAAGGTACACCATTGGTATTCTGTTATTATGGCAGTGTTGAAAATACATAGTGAATATATTTCTGAAATTATAAGTACTGGTATACTTAGCCTTAGTAGGATTCTAAAAAGTGACTAGGGTCTGAGGGTATAAAGAAAAAAAAATTATGCTAAAAGTCAGATTTCCGGTATTTGATTCTGATCAACAAAAATCTTTGACCAATGAAAATCTTGAGATCAAAGTCAACAGCTCAGGAAAAATAATTTGTAAGAAACCTACAGGTTGATCATCTGGCTATTATAGTTTTTCATGTATGAAATATGAATAAAATGAGGTCCAAGTATCATGCCTAAAGATTGTGTTAAAATTTGTGAATACCAATTTCAATACAATAATGTTACAAGGCAAAAACAAAAGAACTTAAAATCTGCATGAAAGAAAAAAAAAATTTGTTTCTTTTAGTATTTAGGATCAATTTTGTTTTTCGTTTTTCACAAGTGAACACCAGCTGTTATATTCTGGCTGTGCCACTTGTGAAAAAATTTCACTCTGAAATATAATATACTTTCTATCTTACATGCAAAACAAATATTCTTTTTTATTCAGATAGCTTGCCATTCCTCACAAGCCAATTTTAAGATTCAGCTGGGAGCTTTCATATTTGTATCAGTTTTAATAGCTATTTTATGCCTTAAAGATTGCACATAGGGATACTTCTCCAAGCTTTACTGAAGCTTGAACGTCGACCAAGTTATGGCCTTAAATATTTGTTGCAAATGTACAGATGAGCAACTTCATTCTTCCTGCATTACAAAAGCTTAAATGTCCCCATAATTATAGCCTTAATATGTGCTCATAAATGCACAATGAGCAACTTATTTAACCTTATTCCACAGAAGAGCTTGAATGTCACCATAATTATGGTCTTATTTATAAATACACAAGATGAGCAACTTAAGTTTTCTTCCATTAATTGAGCTGAAATGTCCCTTCCCTACAGACTTTGAAAATTAAAAAAATATATAAAAATTTAATGTCAAACTTTTATCCACCACAATAAACCAAGGGAGTTCTCCTGCGTGTTACTGACCAAGTAATACATGAACCACAGTATTTTCAAGTCTTGGATGTCATTATTCTTTAAGTATTGGTGCTGGCTATCTTGCTGTCAGCCTCCACCTAAATTATTGTGTAGAACCTACCAGCAATGTGGACTGCAAGAGGAGCAGGAATGTCATGCTAATTATTGCCTCAAACATGATGATTGGACATAGGGGCCCTTTTAGTTTCCCTCTATTACTGGCACACTGTATTGCAACAAGAAATTCAAGGACTTTCACTGTATAAACAATCCTGAAAGAAAGCCAGTTCAACTCTGATACCCACAGCCAGGTGTAATACTGTTATGTCCAGTAGTTTTCACTAGTTATGTAACAAAATGACTTGGGAATGTAGAAAACAGACAAGACAAAACAATGTATGTAGTCATTACAGTACAACCTTTGCCAAACAACACCCTTTGGTAAACAAACATTTTAGTTGTTGCTAAGAGATATTGTTCTAGAAAGGTTTACAACATTCATACTGAAGTTTTTCTTTATAAAAAACACCAAAAAAAGAAATCCAATAGGGCTGCAATTACTTGGATACTTGGTATTCAGACCTTGAACTTTGTTTGGCTATTAGTTAGTTCAAAGATCACTGGATGGCAATTAACATATCTAAACATATTAATAACTCTTCAATTAATGTATTAATCCTCCATGTAAACGTATTTTTTACTTACGTAATATATAGTGATTTTGACTGATCTTGAGTTATAATATAGCCTAGTATGGACTTCAGATGCGCTGTAATATAATCACAAAGGCCTTTTTAATGTTGGAAAATATATAACATACAATATTAATCATATTACATCACATTTTACTTCTTTTTAAATGCTAGCTGCTTCAAAATCATTTAGTAGTGCATATATTACATAAATGTGAGGTAATCCATTTTTTTATCCCCGACATAACTGTCACAATTTTCACATAAAAATTTTTAAACTTTTTTTATGGGAGCTTGTTGGTACTGCTTTCTTTTAAGTATAGAAAAAATCTGGTATAAGGCTTTTAAAACAAAACACCAAAACAAAGTTATATCACAAAATCACTATGTCCCTGTAAAAATTTCTATATAAATTGATAATCAACAAAAACTACAAGAGACAAATATGTTTATTTCTTCCATTCATTCTTCTCAAAGTCGTACTTGGACGAGACACCACTGTAGCGACCAACATTCTTCATCAACATGCTTGCCAACATAGCTTGATGATGCTCCCTGTCGTATGTAACTGGACGTCTTCCATCTGAAAAAATACAAGTCATTTATTATAGTTTATATTCCAAAAATTGATAATGTGATAGTTTTAGAAATGGATGCCAGATAACCATACACAAAACAGTCAATAGAAACCTATATATACATTTACCAGCTTCACTGGTGGAGGAAGACCTCAGGTGCTTGTCTATGCATTATTTCAGGCACATCTTTTTTTTTTCAAAGTAAATTACATTACAACGTGGCCGATAAGAAAATTTGTAGACTAAATGGCCAATAACAAATTTTGTGGAGGTTAATTGTACAAAGAAAACCCTGATACTTACAATATGTTACATTATATAAGAAGAGGAGTATAGAAGCTGCAATTGTGTAAAAAAATAGGGCAGTGATCCTCTTCCAATCAGCCGTTGGTGCCGTCATCTCTGCGTATGTTTGGCAGAATGTATTTCTATACACTGAAATATGTAGAATAGTAAAATAAATAACTATAAATTATTCAAAAGGTTTTAAAGATCTACAGTTTATCTATAAATATCTTGCAAAAAAAGAAAATGTGAGGTACTTTTCATAATTTAGTTATATTTACTTATTTTTTTATCATGTTTTTGTTTTTTTCCATGACAAGTATATGGTTTCTAAACATGTCAGATAAATAGTTTTATAACGTTTTAATAATGGTTGACTTGAGCATGGTACATGTAGATGGTTATCAACTGGAAGAAATAGCATTGAATGTGAAATTATTTGTCATGAAAGTAGCAAAATGTAAACAAAGTGGTATTTTGACTTTCATACAAAATACTTAATCACTATAACAGCACTATCTGCCAAAAGGAAAATAGGCAAAAGATGGTTTAAATATTTCTGGGGCATTTCTTGTGCATAATGCATTATTATGGGCCTTAATGTCAGCATAGGACTTTTGAGTCATTCAAACAGTGCCTGTACACAAATACTTAAACAAATGTGTAAAACAAGGAAATACACTGTATGCTGAAGTAGCTCTAATCTAAACAAGCTGACTCAGAAATAACATTTTTTCTGACCAGTACATTCTGAATAAATTATTTTCAATCATATCAGCTCCACATGCCAAGAAATATAAAAAAAAATTCTCAGACTTACGGTTCCTTCTGTAAGGTAATTTAGAATACTTATTTAACATACTGAAACAGAAAGTGATTATCTGTGTAGTCTGTCCAGACTATTAGTTTCATGGACATGGATGACCCCCACAATCCACTGTTTTATCACTCTACAGAGTCCTGAGATAGACTGACAAGTGGGGGGCATAAAAATAGTAACTCACATTGCTTTTTCTCTTCCAAGGTCAGTTGTTTCCAGTCACCCTTTTCTTTCTTTCTTAGTGCCAGCACTTCTGGAGTGTTTGAAGCGAAGCGTACACTTGGCATAGGGAAATCAGGGGTATCAAAGTAATCATAGTTCACACTGTGACTTGGCCCAACAATATCTCTGTTCCCTGTAGAAAAAAAAAAAAAAATTCTTTATGAAATTTGTTCGTATCTTTAAAACCATGAAGAAGGTAATTAAGACGATTGATATTTAGATACTTATACTATCATGCCATGTTCTAACATTTCTGACTGGTTATTCTTTTAGTCTTACACAAGTTGGAAATTTATCTGATCTGGGCCAGGGGGATGACAAATGAGTCGCATGCTCTCTAATATATTTTATAAATGAACTGTAAGCTTCAGATGAATTCATTGCAATGTTAAAGTGTATGTTGAAAATTTATACACTACTTAAGAAAATAGTAATAGATGAATTGACATCCAATGAAAAATTAATTCAGTAAGGAAAACCAAAATATAGTCAGTTATCGGTCACATCTTCACAGAAGACTCATTAAAACCTGCTTGTTGATACTGTGAAATAATACTAGAATTTACTGCATCACCAATATAATATAAAGATTAGCTCTTTAAACATTCAATCATCAGCACAATGTCCGTATTAATTTTGATTGTATTCTGGAGATTATAACTAACCAATCCATTAGCTGGGGCTGACAATTCATGTCAAACTGGTTAACCCTAATCAAAAACTACTCCTTTTTTAGACATATATATTTTCCTTAAAGTAAAAGATGAAATACATTTATATTGGTCTTTTCTTCTATTTGCATGTATTTATGTATTTACTTTGCATCTTTGAAAATTTGCAATAAGCTAACACATTTTACAAATATCTACAAAACAGCTTCATGAATTCACATTAGGCCATCCTTAATAATATATATGTTTGCTATTGCCGACCCAGAGTTATAAGGAGTGGGTCGGTAGGTAGGCTTTTTTTTTTTTGATATATGATTTTTACTGAACGTAAGTTAATACGCTTAGTACGTTGTAGCAGATTGTGGAAATTTGGACTACGTACACTATCATCATCGGCGACGGCAAAACTTACATGTAAAAGACAGTCAAAAACAATAAAAAACATGTTCACTAGTAATCATAACATGAAATAAAAAAATGACTATGTGGACATAAATTCAAGCATGGTCAAATTACCGATGTGATAAACTTCTCCTGCGTAAATATTCCCGTACGAACTGGAAAAATTATAGTGGATCACCAGGACATATCGTTCTATCGGGTGATCATTACTTAATTTATTACACGTCTGTAAAAAATAACACACGCAAGATTTGTCTCCTATAATTTCTGAATGGCGGATATTTGCACCCCTGTTTTAAAAATGTTAAAATATTTCATTGTTAGTTACCGAAAATTATCGCCGATTGTTGAAATTCCATAGCGCTAAAAGACACAAAAACACTCGCGCAAAAAGTAGCATCCATAAATAAAAGGAATATAATGTTTCCATTGTTAAATAATAAATACAAAATTTACACACGAAATGACCTCTGACAAATGACTGGTCGGCTCTTCTGAAGAATCTGTGAATCTTTGATGTTTACACACCTGTAGTTGTTGCCGAATCATCAAAGAAGTGCCGACACTCAATTGACTTCCACCTCTTTTTTATATATCAGAAAAAAACTGTCATTTCTTTTTGTCAAGGAATGATTACACATGTTTAATTATTGCTCAAGTAAAAAAAAAATGTTGGATATTTATTGTGTCAATTATTGACATATTATTTATCGTAAGTTCATTTTGACATGGAGTTTAATTAAACGTATGTATATCTGTGATTTTGATATTTTATTTACATTTTTATGATCTTGAAGATGTTGTGAAATAATTGTGTCTGCTATCAAAACAACAATGCATATGAAAGGACCACAGCTTCCAAAAATTTATTTTTTTTCAGTCAATTTTATGACAGAATCCCCGCTGCTACCAGAAATGTTTTATTGCATGGGCTAAGTATTTAATCTGTGTCGGCAGTCATCAACAAACGAACATGTACTCCAAAGCACATTCAAATTACCACATGGTAAACTAGTGACCATATAAATGCTTTACAAATATTCATTAATTGAACAAACATTATTTTTAATCCTGTTTTGATACATTCTCTTATTACTTAATTCAACTTAATTGCCGCGCGCATGCAGTACTGCGTGACGTAAGGAAAATATCTTTCCCTGGTTGGTCGCTATTTATGTAAATACTTTAAATAGTAACGCACAGAATGCCCTCATGAATGATCACTCGTTACTTTACATGTGTGATTTTCCTCAGATTTTATTTTTGTTTTCGAGGGAATTTTTTAGGTCGAATGCCCTGGCTGATTTGGCGGAAATAAAAAAAAATCTGATTTTTAAGCTGAAAAAAACTTTTGAGTCGGGGCATTTTCGCTGGGTCGGCCGGCAATAGCAAACAGATAATTTTTTAAGAGTGGCCTTACCTATTTGTGGAAAGTACTCATCCTTGATTTCTTGTGTAAGTTCACTAGGTTCTAGAGCTCTCAAGTCTATAGTTTTTGATTTAGCATCTTCAACTCCAAAGGCGCCAACCACTTCTGAATTCAGTACCCTACATAGTGAAAAGGCCCGCTGGTTGACAAGGCCAACCTTTTTAACAGCTGTGACTGCCGATTTACTCAACATCCTGGAAAAATAACTTCCTATTAATAATATGAAAGTAAATCTTATACATGTATTAAGTAACTTTCATAACTTCCTCATAAAGTACAATAAAGTTACTCTGGAATTAGGAATACATGATGTACATGTATATAGGTTTTTCTTCAGCTAAAAGTACATCAAATATAAGATAATGTTTTGTTAAATTGATAAAAAAAACTAATCCTGGCTACATTACATTACCAGTTTTTACTTTAAAAAGTAACAATTTTATAGACTTGCAATGAAAATTAGGAATTTTTCGTTCCCAGTGTAAAGGTAAAAATCTTTTTTAAGAACATGTCGCTAGAATTTTAATTTTTGTTCTTGCAGACTTCCCGAAATACGTCGGTCCGACGGACATGTCCGATAAATTTTGATCAGGTCCGACGAGTTTTTATTCCGGATCGGTCAGACTGTCCGGCTTTTATCCAAGCCGCATGTATACAAAATGGCGTCGCTAAAGGTGCCAAACCTTGGAAAAATCAAAAATCTACGTAAGAGGAACGTGCAGAACAGTAGTAAAAGGATAAAAAGAATAGACCTGCTACAAAATTTAATGAAAATTAGAAGCATGTCAGTGAATCTTTGGTGTATGATTAGGAAGGAGATGAAAATGCGCGGTAAGGAATGTGCCGATTTTTACGGCGAAAAAATCAAAAACAAAAAGTGTCTAAGAAATACAAACACACGTTATTCTTTGATTTTAATCAATTTTATTTGGTCCGACAGAATTCGTTTCGGTCCGACAGATTTTCATGGTTTGCCAGACCGAATGTCTGACAGTTTTTTTCAACTTTCGGGAAGTCTGTTCTTGTATTTAACTTTTGCCCTTTTCTTGAACACTTACATAATTTGCTTTTGGCAAACTATACCAAGTTATACCGACTCGAGACAAGATTAATTGTAGCGTGAAGTGTTTACATGGCGCTATTTCACACCATTCTATTTGAAAGACCCTGGGCTAATGGTCCAGTGGTTAAAAATGTTCATGTCTAACCCTGCAATGCATGAATTAAGTTATGATTTGTACACACAATTTGACTTGAACAACATGTAATCTGGAAGGTGAAGTCCCAGCGATTTTTCACCTTATATAAAGCATGCCTATCAATAACTTGCAGGTTTCATAAAAATCTGAACTTACACAAGCTGTTTTATTTACTAAAATATAATAGCAATTTAAGTGAAATTGTTTCCCAAAGTCATGAGGCTAAGGCCTCTTCCCGAGTTAGTAAAAAACAAAACACTGAGTACAACATCAACTACCAACCACTACTTTGCAGAACATTAATTTAAATAAAAAAAAACAGTAATGTCTTTTTTGAAGAAAAAAGCTAATTGCACAAAAAAAATTAATTAAAATGCAAATGTCCACCATGCAAAATTTTTAATAATAATACGAGTGTCCACCCTTCAATTTTTAAGGGGGCAAATGTCAACCCTTCAAAATTTATGAGGGGATAACAAAATAATTGAGTCAATGTCCTAGAACTAGCAAGTACATAAGAGTTTCTGAATTGACATAAATTTACATCACAGATAAGAAATCAAGGCCAAGGGTTTGCATAAAAAATTTGGAAGTCCCAAGAGGTCATTTAACAACGCCTGGTTATTTCGTTTTGTAACATCGAAATAAATATGAAAAAATGAAATTCAAATTAAGAGAACTTTAAGTTAATCTACGTGACAAAAATTTCCACTAAAATGTCAAGAAATCTTGAAAAATACTGAGGACGTGACATTTGATCGATTATCCCACCTATCAAAATTTAAAACAATCGTGTGTTTGCTTAGAAATTACGAAAAAAATCTTAGTATAACTAGTGTATTTTATTCATTCCATTTATTAAAATGTTTAAAGTTTATGCATGGCACACCCTTAAATGCAATTTGTTGAATTTCTGAAGATATAAACGGTATTTTTTCAAAGCAAATACTACCTTTGCGGAACAGAAGTATGGCCGAAGGACAACGAAAGGTCGGCTTGAATGTAATTGTTAGCAGAAATATAACGGATTTTCTTCGGAACAATGTTCTACAACTATAACTTCTATTTTTCTAAAGTTTTGTTTCATATACAGCGCCATTTTAGCATAACAACAGACAAATACGAAGACAATTTGTTCAGCAGAAAGATACAGAGATATACCATCTTAAAGATATTTCTCTTTCAAAAGTGACCTTCAATCTGTGAAGACATTTATATAATTATTCGAAGCTTAAATAAAACGAATTAATACGAATATTATAATGAATAAAATATGCTTATCACTATTAATATCAGTGTTATTCAGTTTAATGTTTAAATATTTATTATTGCAGCTTTATATGTACTATACTGAAAATTTGTTAATTTGCTCGATTACCATTAATATATTACTCTCCTTTTTCTGTTGGTGTATTAATCAAACATAGTGCAAAGGGGAAACCAATGCGAGTAGATTGTTGTCAGAATGCACAAACCGGTTACTTCCCTTGCAGTATACTTTTTGTAAGATGATAAAAGTTTTTTGTTTTTTTTTCTTCTAAATATTTGTTTTCTTTCGACATAGCGCTTTATTCTGTAATTTAAGTCACTGCTTTCGATAATCAATATTTATATTATATGCCATAAGCCCTCTTTATGGTTATAACAAATGAACTTGATAATGGAATTCTTAAATAAACTCTGCACAGACTATAATCTGGGACATACGATATCGTATATCCCAGCTATAATTGACAATTCAAGTCCGATCTAGATATTTTGGAAAAAGTAAATAGCGTCTAACTTTCTACAAAGAGACTTTACTTACCACTTTTATCAGTAACTCCATGAAAGTTTTGGTGTATTTTCCCCTCCTTCTCATCACTTAGAATTTGCAGACCTATCTCAATTGTATACCAATGACGAAAGCCATTGAGGCCAGGCAGTGCTTAAATGTAGCCTTGAAATCTGCATGGTACGCGGGAACTGTCAAAGCGGTTACATATCTCTTCGTAGTTATCATATGGTAACATATTCGAGCTCGAGTCAGACGCCGAGATGTTGGCTAATATAATAAGCCCGAGTTCTAAGCTTGGACCTAGCATTTTGCTTTTAGAAAATAAAATTATTAATTGTTGCGCGGCTTTGAATAAAATGCAATGCAATGATAAGATAAATCGACATCTGTTTCCTCGCATGATTCAACGCACATTCCCCCGTGCTACCTGACAATTGACAGGTCCAAAACAATCCATATGATGAACATACACTTGTTGAGCCATATAATTTAATTCGAAATTTACAATTGTTAGATTGTATATTAATTTAAATCTTGAGAAAGAAATATCGTCTGCTAATGAGCATTGTTCTACGTCCATCCAAACTTTATGACACATCTCCGTGTACCGAATGATAATCCATTTCAAAACAAATCTTTTTTTTTAAAATTAATTCTATTTTAGAATAAATGGTTCAGATATCAATAATTGTAACATAGTGTAAGTCGTATTCATTAAATTTAAGCCTATATATAAAAGTTATCCTATAGTTTCCATAAATTTTCAGTATACGCTGGCTAGTCTATACACCAAGTAAACTTTGTGCACAATAAACTGGCGTAAATGCTTTAATGACATTTTCTTGTGAATTTTTATGATGAAATCGTTGCTACTGCAAAACGATATAGGCCTATATACGCTTTATCAATGAGTCATTTATTGTCACACCTACAGTAAAACCTGTGATTTAGGGTGATAAAGGGAGATATTCTATAGATATTAAAAACTTTAAAGGGACTCCACAGAGGTATTTTGACATAATGGGACTGAAAATCTTTTTCCAGAATAACTATTCAAATTGTAAAAAATGACCCAAAATGAAAAGCGTTTAAACACTTTTCACTCAAATCGGGCTAAGAAAAGCATAAAAATACGATTTTAAATTTATTTCAAAGTATATTTCTTAACTATCTTTGCATATATTTCTTTTTAAATAGCTCATTTATGCAAGAAATTCAAATGTTATGTTTTTTTAAACCTCAGTGGAGTCCCTTTAATGGTCGTTTTCATTTTCTAAAGGTCATAATATACTCTTTAAAGGAAAATACGCATTTTTAACGAGACAATGTGGAACACTCAATGTTGAAAATTATTATTTTTTAATTATTTTTAAAGGCTCTTAATATCGTCAGTCCTTCTTGCATGTTCCAAGAACATCAAATGATTATAAACGGCAAGAGTTACTTCCTTTGGTCAGACTTTGCGTTGGACTTTGAATCGGACGACCCGGGTTCGATTCCCGGACGATGCAGGTCACTTTTGATGTGATTTATCATGAAATCCTGTCTACTGGCATGGACAGAAGTTACCAGTTCCTTTCCTGACAGCCTGTCTAGGAACGATGCGGAGGCTGAACTGTCCTCTGGCGTATTCAAAATGGGTACCTGCCGTGATCCGGAAGGTAAACTACAAACACCACCACCATTACTCTGATCAGTAAATGAGCCGTGTCACGATAAAACCAACACAATGCGTTTGCGACCAGCATGGATCCAGACCTGCCTGCGCATCCGCGCAGTCTGCTCAGGATCCATGCTGTTCGCTTTCAAACCCTATAACAAGTAGAGAAACTGATAGCGAACAGCATGGATCCTAATCAGACTGCGCGGATGCGCAGGCTGGTCTGGATCCATGCTGGTCGCAAACCCATTATGTTGGTTTTGTCGTGACGCGGCTCAAATAAGTCTGAGAAAGTCAAGATGTTAGGATCCTTTGTAGATTGGGTCTGAGCTTATCATATGTGACATATTAGCGGTGGATCAGACATTATTGTAGAATCGGGAAGCTTTTTAAACTACTTCCCCCGGAACAATTTTCCAGAAGGAGACCTATTAATCGACATTGCCTTCCGTCAATACTTTAAGTACTTTGATTTTCTCAATGATGGGATGTGCCTGCCAATTTATAAACGTTTGATCTTACAAGTTGCAAAGTGAGATTTATCATTGTATACTACATATTCATCTGCATTATTGATTATTTTAACAATAAATTATTCATGAGAAACGTGCAGGGTTAGAACGAATTTAAATCTAGGTTTATACATGTTATACACAAATGCTATGAGAATGATAAAACATCATTTTATTAGACCTACTACTACATGTAGTCGATTAGAAGTGAAATCTTATATATCTATATATATTAAAAGGTTCCATTTTTAAATAAGATTTAATTAGATCAAAACCATATTCATCAAAACCACAAAAATGTCCTCGCCAATAAATGATTATCAATTGCGTGGAAATTTGTTATTACTGGTTAGCTATCCAGAAAAGCCAGTTAGGATGATAAAAAATGTGTTGTAACCGGCGTAAAAAACAGACAATAACATAGATATATACATTCAAACAAGTGACGTTTCTTTTATTACGTTACATTTCTACAGTTATCTTACGTTTCGTTTATTTTGTCATAATTACACCGTTTGTGACGTCATGACGTTGGCAACAAAGCGCAGTTGATTTTCTTCTGTATACGAAGGAAGTTAAGAATCATGTCGAAGAAGAGAAATGTTTAATATTGTAAGTTAAATCTGTTTTTAGATTACATCTTAGCTTATTATATGTTAGCTTTCATTTATGTTGACTAATTAAGAAACCATTATGTTTTAAAGCTGTTGTCATAGTTTTAACAGTTTGATTGTGTAATACGTTTGTCTAACCATGCTTCTAATTTTGAAAAATGCTTATTTATATTTTGCATATCTTTTTGTACCGCAATTGGTCTATGTAGGAAATTCAATTTTATGTATTTATGCTTTTAGACTTCAGTGGAGTTCATTTAAGTATTTCTGAAAGTGCAATGTATTGTTTTTAAATCAAATTTTAAGACTGCAACTCAGTCACTTCACACAAAGCCATTTTATGGATGTTATGTTGGATTTAAAAAAAAATGTAGGTCTTTTTAAAGTCTTATTAGATATATCCCTCAATTTGGTGTTATTATGAAATAGAATTGCTGAACAAAATTCCTGTTCGTTCTGGTTAAGAAAAGTCGTTGCCATAGAGTTTACTATTTAAATTTTATGACTGTCTCAACATTCCTTATTGTATGCAAATTAAACGCTCACAAGTTGAATAAACTGTCTCTGAACATCCCTCAATTTTATGTTTATTAAATTTTTAACTAAAAAATTTTTTTTCTAGTTAAACAAGGGCGTTGCCGTGGAGATAAACCTGGATGTGTTCAACACTATTCCAGAGCACATTTATGATGAAATGAACACATGTCCTCAGTGTTTCGGTAAGCAGACGACACGCTGAATAACAACAATTTATATAATTTCATTAGAAATGAGCGCAATGGCATCAAATGCATTTTAACGCATTCCATTTCAACCAAGCCGTCTACCATGTTGCACATAATTATAATCTTAACTTAATTCATTTCGTTACGTGACGTATAGCATTTAAACTTTTTAGTATTTTATACCATTTCACAAAACGTTATATAGAGAGGATACTGGATGAATGTAGGTTCTATACTGAATTATTTGAACGAGTTGATAAAAGTATATTAAACAAGCTTCTGAGGACCATAGGCACTCGGGAAAGGGACCGCAGATTGTGGCACATATCTCTGTTCGTGTACCAGTTTCCCTTTTTGTAAAACAAATATTTGTCTGATATTGAATATATATTTTCATTTTATAGGAGGGAGTAGTCTTTGAAAGTATATTGTCAATTTAATATATTTTGCTAGTTTAAAATCGGTCACATTTTACGTTATATAGAAATACATGTATAATGTCAGATTTGGCTGATTTTTAAACTATCAGATCATGTTAAATCTCAATCGCATCTTCTCGGCCCTTTCTGTCTGTTGTATTCAGTGCACTCGCATAATTAGATACAAGAGAGAAATTTTGCCCATTAATGATTCGGAAAAAAATTGTCGCAACCTGCAGTCCAGTTTAAATGGTCTTATGAAATGTGACGTTTGTGATATATTAGTTATCGAACCAGGGAGATGTCTGCCCGAATGGTTTACATAAGAGAAATCACATTTGTCACGATATGTGACTTTTATTCAAAACAAAACAAACAATATCAAAATGAGTCAGAAATTGTACATTTCAAAATCATGGCTAAAATATTAAAACCAGTATAACATAGTAAATACTTTTTAACGAACGGTCATGTCTGACAGTCAAACTTTGCCCTCAAGGCTACTCAAGTCGTTCCCAACCCGGCTTTCCATGGCGTTTCAGCTGCGTTCTATATATGTCCCCCTGAGAACCTGTGTGACGGTGTTATTATACAAGAAAAACATCACTGAAGGAGTTTGCAAATGCTGTGAGCATTATGTCTAGACAGTAGATGTCCGAAATAATTGTCTCAAACTCTCAATGTCATGAAATAGAAATCAGTTCATAAGATGTTTAACGTTAACTTTATATTGTATTAAAATTTTACGTTCACGTATGTCATAATTTTTGAACATGTGAAAACTGGACATGTAATAAAAGATGTTCTGTTTGGTTCTTTTTAAATTAAACAATTGCAATTAAAATTTTAAAATGTCCAGTTTTGCTGTTTTCATTATAGCAATACATAAGATTTAGAGCCCTATCTGGTATTATATTATATTTATAATATTACAGATATTACAGATATCAATGACAGTGCCCGACTTGTGACAGACTTGCCACACAACCAGACACCAAATAAGCCACAAATCAGTCCAACTTCCGGTACACATCCGGTAAGCAGTTGCTATTCCGGAAACTTTCGCACAAGTAAATCACATAACCCGTCCCTGTCAAATGCGATTTCAACTGAGACATACCCAAGTTTACATGCTTATGGCATCCATAGTACAAGTTCGTTGACAAAGACTTCCTCCATTGAAACGCCACTCGGAGTAGTTCGGCTTAATTCGTCGCCAAGTTTTGAGCCGGTGCGCATGCACAGTGGAACTTCTTCTGAGAGCTTCCGGCGAGATATTAGTCTCTACAAATTGAACGCCATGCCGGCCTTGGAAGAGGATGATCACATTTCAAGTAGTGGCGCAGATGAAATATGTGGGCGATCAAAAACAAACGACAAGTCTAAAATAAAGAACAGCCGACGGAAACGATTTAATCAGGAATTGGTTGAAACTGCGGACGAAGAAAGACACGAGACGGAGGAAAATCCCGACGAGGAAGCAACGAAAAGGAAAGGAAAGTTTCGGGGTTTATCAAAATGCTTTAAGGGACTATTCCCTTGCACACGTGCGAACAAAAACGAACTAGACCCCGATTGCTTGCTAGATGTTATGTCAGATCCCCAAGAAAAATATTAAAAGATAAATCTCTTCGTATTATTTTTTATTTATCAACTCGTAGCCTTCTGACGGCGCGACCAGTGCACACTGGTACCAGGCGGCACGTGCGGAACAAGATCAGGCGACACATCCGTGTCGACTGATCGTGACCTGCACTTTTAGCTGTTCAATCTACGGTGTCCTTATCGTGCCATTTATTATGTCGTCCGTCGCGTTGAAGGATCGGCGCACGACAATGCGAAGTGATATAGTGACAATACGATACGACGCTCGACAACGCGAAGCGACGCTCGACATTGTCAAACGCTTCGTATCGCATTGTCGCTATGTCACTTCGCATTGTCGTGTGTCGACCCTTAAATGCGACGGACGACATAATAAATGGCACGATAAGGACACCGTATCAATCGGTACATATTTGAAAAGTTTCATAAAATTCGCGACAACCTTCCGTCATTGCTTCATAAAAAATAGCATGGTTTTATCCAGATTGAACATAAGTAGCATTGTAAGGTTAAAATGAAAATAAGATGCTATATAGAGACCATTTACTTAAAGGTCGAAACCATTTTTACAGACTCCGACCGGCATGAACTTAATGCTAACTAGTTATCACACAAATGTGAATTGTGGATGTTAAAATGGATCTTACTTTTGATGTTTCTCGAACCAACGACCTTCGGGTTCTAATCTGTAAATTTAAAATAACGACATAGTCAATCTTATGTCTTAATGATCTTATTAACTTGATAAAATAAATCTCATTTATGTATATTCTATGGTGGCATATTTCTGCCACCAGATAACCATATACATGTAACTTACTAGCTAGTTAAGAGGTTAACTAGTTACGTAACTAGTTAACCACTTAATATTAAGCTGGTAAAATAATTAAAGGATGGCAGTTGTAGGCACTAACATGCATTTTATTTCCTGTTTTGATCTCTTATTTATTGAAAACAATAACTAGTTACGTCACTAGTTAACCACATAACTAGCTAGTTAATTAAGAGGTTAACTAGTTACGTAACTAGTTAACCTCTTAATTAACTAGTTAGTTATATGGTTATCTGGTGTCAGAAATATGCCACCATAATATTCAAATAAGGGTGTCGTCTTGTTCATCGTGCATGCTTACACAAGTACACACATTTTACAAAAGTAATTGCCTTCAGGTGTATTTATGGTTTTACTGCCTAATAATTCGCATAATACTTATTCTCAGTGTATGGTCTCAACTTTTAATAAGATATCAAATAAAGTTTATTACAACTCCGCAGTAGATCAATATCATTGTTGTTATACACCTCCAAACAAACATATAAAACCGTTTTGTAGTATCGTTATTGTATGGCGGGCCGTTAGGGTCATCTCCGAATACATTTGTACTTTTCAATAGGAGGTGAAATTAAGTGATGTTATAACACAATCACAGAAATGATAGAATGATAGAAAACCTGAAACTTTCATGGTTAAAACTTATTAGGGAAGGTGAAAACTAAGTTTACAGGATTATTTTTATGTTTCTTTGGCGCGATCTTTTCGCGATATAGTCGTTTCAACATCGTAGTTGTGTATTTTCTGCCCGCGTTTCGCGACAACCACCCAGCATTTCTTCGACTTTACATAAGTACGGACTTCTTTTACTATTATCATTAACAGTTTGTCAATTTTGGAACGTCGATAACCAGTATTTTTTAAAAATATTTTTCATATTTTTGTCATTAAAATTTGCATGATGGTTAAATTGTCTTCTGCTAAAATATACATGTATACTGAATTAATATAATCAACAAGTGAAGGATCGCTGTCAAACAGCTTGAAATCTATTAAGTAACCAGTACTGGTGTGGTGAAATATAAATATAAATAAAAAGAAAACGTAATATTTTCCGCAGTCAAAACTGATATTGTGTTGTTGATTTTTATAATGTCCCCTGATCGGTTTTCACTTCCAGAACGTCATTTTTCACTGCTTTTTATTAACTATTTATAAGTGGCATCGCTGTTAGCCTTTTCATACTCAAATAGTTTCCAAATACCCAAAACAGTACACCGTATCATTTCATATCGCTATCCCCTTTTATTATATTAAAAGTCATTAAAGCAAGGCGATGTTTAAATAAAGTTTATTTTCTTATTGGTAAAAGTATAAAAGATCGAACGCACAGCGATTGATCGGTTAAAGTGACAGTAAGTTGTCAATATCGACGGGGCATTTATTCCACATGGGCATGTGCTGTTATAGGTTATTCATGAATGATCTTTAACTTTGATTTGTTAAATCACGAAATGTATACTCGTAGTTCCCATTTGGTCAATATTCATTCCGTTATGCATAACAACTGATTTAATTTCTAACGTATTGTATACTGCAGAATGTATTTTCGTCGTTTTCTCCGGGGAATGTTTTAACACTAGTATTGATATGTTTAAATTTCCTTTTTTTTATGCTAACAATAATGTGTTTGTTTTAAACTTGAAAATTTGAATTGTTTTTATAAAAAAAATGTGTTTAAGTCGCTTTATCTATTTCTTATCAAAAATGACTTGAAAAAGTAGGTCAGCTCGCAAAGTGATCATTTGCATTTTTATTGAGTAAAGCGATAAAAGTTTTGTTACTTGAAGAAATTAAAATCAGAAATAAATGGGGTATATATTCACCCTTAACCTACTGGACCCGAAAGCGAATAGCCCTTGCCAACAGTTAAGAGCCAGGCAAACACGTGCCCGCACGTGCAGTCAGACCAGGCTCTATATTGTTAACAGCTCAATTTTAATACTTTGATATTTAAAATTTAAATTTCTTAAAATGGACTCATCCAAATTCAAAGTCGGGCATTATATATTGCACAAATTTAACAAGGTTATTATTTTGATGTATTTGGACGGTTGACAAGGCCCGTGAACCTGTGAGAGATTGGGTATTATAGGTCTTCAATTTGTTATCCGATCAGGAGAATACACGATATTTTTGTTATAGAACAGCGTAAAATCAATGCGCATTTAAGTGTACAATACCTAATCTTATAGTACGCGCACAGCGTTCTAAACGGAACTAAACTCTTTGGAATATAAATTTAAGGACGGGAACACTGGTAATTTATTTTTTAATATATTTATCATAAAATCGTTGATTTTTTAATAAGACAAAACTGGTTTCGAATGAGTTAATAATTTAAAGATAAGAGTTTAACACAATGAAATATTTACAAAACTATTTTACCCTTAGCGACCATGTATTGGCGTATTTAGTATTTGTATTGATAGAAGAATAATAACTGTATAAAACTGGGTTTAAGGTAATTGTTTAAGGTTACACTTTACTGAAATTAGATAGAACTAAATCGCAACATTTTGTAATTTGATTAGGTGTTCTTTCTTATTCTTTATACGATAATTATTCGGCATTTTGGGAGTTAATTAAAGTACTATATCTTCCAATTAACGAGGTATATTAAACAACAATCTTACACAAATTTGATATGTCTTTCTTCATGTGCTTATGTATGTATATATTTCAATAAGAAAACAAAATTGTGTTATTTAATACAGTGTTTAAAGCGAGTTGGTTCATGAAATTTAAACTAATATTTATTCAATAGTGTCAAAGGAGTATGCAAAAGTGTGGATTTTAAACCTATTATCTTTGTGTTTGCAGTCCTTAATTCTTCTGTCGACGCAGGTAAGCCGGTGATTTGTGGTTTAAGGGCTGTATTTCAGCTTTTTATTGTAAATTCTCGACTGCTAGGGTATGTGTGAGTTGTTGTATTCACGTTATTCACGTGGTAGAGGTTTAAGTTCACATTCCTGGCAAGAAGAAAAGTCTCTTGCCAGGCTAAAGTATGTGTCTTCATTATTTATTTACGTACTTTTGTTTTGCATGGCAAATGAATTAATTCTAAGACGCTTGAAATCCGTCCAACAACGAGTAAACTGTAGATAAGCATGTATATATAACGAAAGTATAAGCATGCATGTATTTGCCTAAAACATAAACTTTTTGTTCAAAATAAGAAAAATAAAGCATTTCTAAAGCATAATGAGCCTTTAAAATGCATATACATTCACATGCATCATTTTTTTTTAAAAAAAATCGCGTTGTCACAATGTTTTTATCTTATCATGTAATAGTTTAAACAAAATCCCCTTTATTTACATAGCATCCTACGAAAAATAAACTTATACCTATGGTGGCTGAGAGAAGACATCGGAAAACCTTTACTTATCACTCGCGCGCGTATAGATTACATGTGTACTACGTGCGCACGTGTTAATTATGACGCACCTTCTTTTTGAGATTAAAAGAAAGTTTTGACTTTTAGGTTCGCATCCGTTAATTTTTATGTGTTTAAATTCAGACCAATTTACGATTTCATATATTTATTACATGCTTTTCGGTGGTTTATAGAAATATATCAGTGATATAAAACTGGTAATTTCACTGTTTGAAACAGTGAAATTACCACTTTGATAATTTCACTGTTTTGAATTTAAGCCCCTTACGTTGTTTCAGTGAAATACGAGCGTGCACAGAACTGGGTACCAACTTAATGACGTGACGTCGTAAATGACGTCACGTTGTATTATTATTTGGCGCGCTTTTCATTCAGTATTAGGTTTAATGTCTTTTTTAAACGTTTCTTTGCATATAACAAAAAGAAAATTTGTTTAGTTTAGTGTAAGATCGAAATATAGTTCATCTTGTGAACACCAAAAGTTCATATTTCACTCGTGGCTGCGCCACTCGTGAAATATCGATACCTTTTGGTGCTCACTCGGTGAAATACATTCCGATCTTACACTGAACTAAACAAATATCCTCTATTTAATCCGTATTGATATTGTCTCAAACTATGACGTGACGTTATCACAGCCTTTCGTCTAAAAAAATGTACATAAATAGGTATAATGAAGTTGTGAGAGGCTTTAGATTTATAATGGCATTGCGAAAATTAGTTGATTTTCACCGATTCGCGATTTTTTATCCTTAAAAAATGTCACATGATTGCAAGATGTTTTTTTTTCGAAGTATTGACGTGATTCATTAAAACTGAAACTAAAAAAAATCAAAAAATCAAGTTAGTTTTGACTTCATCAGAAATCATATATATTATCAGTTATTATTCTAAAATAAACATTTTATCATGGACTGTCATATTCAATGTTCTTGGAATCAATTTAGTTGAAAAATGATCACTTTAATACTTACGAGCAGCTTTCAAATGTTTTTATTTAC